>NC_056726.1:1799236345-1799536345 GCF_019279795.1 Protopterus annectens
ACACGTATTATTACAATACCCTATGGCTTTGGTTTGGGCAGTGGTCTGTTTGTACACAAGTGTATACTTCAACTGTCTTATAGCTAAATTCTACTTCTCTTACCTGGTAGACCTGTGGAGAGAATGTTTGTTAACACTACCTGACTGTTTCTACACATATTCCCAGATTCCTAGTTAAAATATGCACATACCTCTCAGTCTCTTAATGCACAAACTCTGGACAAAGCTTGACAACATGGGGTTACAAATAGGGACATATTTTGAATATTGCTCTTATAAACTCTTAGACAGTTGTTAGAGTAACAGGATTTGTTTTAATATACATTTTCTAAAGGATTAGAAGTCTGAAATTCAAATGTAAATAATTATTTAGTGACTACAATTCTGAGATCATCCCAGTGATTTCCAAGGAGAAAGAGGAACAGGCCAAAAATATGAGCCAATTATCTGGACATTCTGCAAAAATCTGTACAGTTGAGAGGTATGATTATGCATACAGCTTAGTACCACTCCCAGGATTCAAACCATGGCTGTGTGTGCTAAAAATACAACAATTTGTGTTTCATCAGAGTGAGCTATTTAAAAACTGCTGTTTGTTCTTTAAGAGTTTTATGTCTAAGTCTCTCTTGGTTGTACAATTTTTATTTTTTATTTTATTTTATTTTATTTTACATTTGTTAACGGGGAAAGTCCAACTGGACACAGGTCCATTTTCAGTGGAGGCCCGGGGAGAAAAGCTCCAAGCAAACAATACAATTCCATACAAACATAGTAATACTGTACATCTTGGATTCATATGAGGACTACAATTGAGTGTAGATAGCTCTAAGCATGAATATAGTTACACAAATTGTATATTATAACAGAGAATTCAGTATATATAAAAATTAGTAGATGTTTTAAAATATGAATAAAGGATGAACCCTTGTTTTTTTTTTTTTTTTTTTATAAGGTAGCAGCCATTTGATACTAAACAAAATTCTAGCAAATTTCTAGCAACAGTACATAGGGAGCAGCCATTTGATCCTAGCACCAGTGCAGTGATATAACCTAGCCTGGGGAGCAGCATGTGCAAGGCCAGTTAGATATGTAGTGGGTTTTGAGAAGTTTTTAAATTGGGAAGTAGTGGTGGTAGACATTATGTGGCTTGGGAGTGAGTTACCTCCAGGTTCTGTCAATGGTGCAGGCAAAGAGAGATTTACCTGCATCATTTTTGTGTTTGATGACATTTATGTGATTCTGATGACTAGATCCTAGGGTCCTGGTGGTGGTGTAGAGGTGAATTATGCTTTGAAGTGCTGGTTTTTTTTCAGGAATGTAGTAGAGTCTATGCGCTATTGAGAGTTGGTTTAGTAAGAGTAGTTTAGGAAGTCTGAGCCAATTTAGTTGCTTAAGGGCAAGACAGTGGTGGGACCTATGCGAGGAATCACTAGCAAATCTAGCAATCTTTTTGTAGCAGGATTCCAATTTGTTTATTTCGCTGTGACAATGATTAATTAAGATAGGGGAGGCATAAAGGAGAATGGATAAAAGGTGAGTTCTTGCTAAGGTGGCCTTAGTAGGTGTAGTGAGGAACTGTCGATTTCTGTAGAGAAGACCAAGCTTTTTGTTAACTTTCCTAATTGTTTGGGCTATATGAATGTCAAATCGTAGATTATTGTCGAATTCTACATCTAATGGTTTTGTGTGTGTGTTTGGGTTAATTTGAATACTGTCTCTAGATGTTATGGTAAAGTCATTATTTGGTGGAGGAGATCTACTGGGGCCAAAGAGAATGAGTTTAGTTTTTTGGGGGTTAAGAATAAGTTTTATGTTAGTGAACCATTCTTCGCCTAAGGAGAAGTTCTTTTGGGTTATGGCTTTTAGTTCCTGTAGGGTAGGGGAGGTACATATAATGGTGGTATCATCTGCATATTGCACAACTGAGGCAGAGAGTGTGGATGAGGATATTTGATTAGTAAATAGTGAGAATAACAGAGGTCCTAGGATGGACCCTTGGGGAACACCTATACCTACTGGTAAAAGAGGGGGAAGTTGCTCTTGCCAAATAACTGCCTGTTGATGGTCTGTTAAGTAGTTATGGAACCATGATATGGTGGAGGAGCTTAAGCTAAGTGCTGCTAGACTTTCTAGGAGCAAGCTATGATTCACCATGTCAAAGGCTTTTGATAAGTCTAGGAATACTGAGGATACAAATAGACCATTGTTTCTATGGTGATTGATGATGTTGGTTGAAGGAGATCAGTGCTGTAGTAGTGCTATGGGAAGGTCTGAAGCCATGCTGGGATATGGATAGCAGGTTACTTTTTAGTAGGCAATGCATTAGCTGTGAATGAACTACCCTTTCTAATATTTTTGATAAAGGTGATAGGATTGCAATAGGGCGATAGTAAGTTCAAGGGACTTACCACCTTTGTGCAGTGGAATAATGTGTGATATTTTCCAGGTGTTAGGTACTTTCTGTTCTGATATTGATCTATTTATGAGAATGGACACTGGGTAGGCTATTGCTTCAGTAGTTATTTGAAGGAAGTCTGCAGGTAGATTGTCAGCTGCCAGAGTGGTTGGTTTTAGCTTCTTGGGAAGTTTACAATTAGTTTTAGTAGGGACTGGTTCTAAGGAGAAACTGGTGGAATTCTTTGTTATGTGGGTGTAGGTTGGGGTTTTTTTTTTATGTAAGGGGCTGCCGGTAGTATTTTGGGTGTTGGCTAGGGCTTGGACTATTTCAGTAAAGTATTTGTTGAATTGGGTGGAGATATTTTCATGGTTGTTGGGTAACACAGGACTAGGAGTGGTGGATTTTCCTGGGTGCAGTAAAGTATTTATAGTAGCGCAGAATTTTTGAGGGTTGTTGGAGTACTTATCTTGCATGGTTGTATAGTAGTCAGTTTTGTCTTGTTTAACTAGTTTTTTAGCATTATTGCAGAGTTCAAGATAAGTTTGTCTCGTAAAGCTATTGCTTTGTTTATGGAATTGTAGCCAGGCTTTGTCCCTTTCTTTCATTATGGTTTTAGTATCTTTTGTTAGCCATGGAGCATAGTTAATTCTGATTCTAATGGTTCTGGAGGTACATGATGGTTTAGGACATCTAAAAAGGTTGAGTTGAAGTACTGCACAGCATTATCGAGAGTTAGTTGTTTTAAGGGAGTCCAATTGCAGCATGTTAGTGAATTGATTACGTCTTTAGGTTTGCAGGTCTTTTTGTTATGTACTACTCTGAGGATAGGTTGTTTAATATGGTGGGATCGACTCCTAATTAAGTAGGTTGCCTGATGATCACTCAGACTGTCAGGAAGACAGCCTGAGTGTTGAGCCAGTGTGGGGTCTGAGAGCAGAATCCAGTCTAAGATAGGCTGGCATTTGGAGGTTTTGTCAATTCTGGTGGGGTCAGTTATAATTTGGTTGAACCCATGGAGGTTTATATGGGTGGATGGATTCAGGCTAGAACAGTCAGACCAGTCTATGTTGAAATTGCCTAATATTATAGTTTCATGAGGAAGGGAGGTTGACATCCAGTTTAGTAGGTTTTCTAGTATGTTAGTATTGCTACCTGGTGGGATATATCCACCTGCAATAATTATGTGTTTGTTGGAGTTGACCTTTAATTTCCCTAGAATTAGTTCTATGTCTGTTACTTCATGGGAGTTATATTCAAATTGTTCAAAAGTGAGGTGGTTTTGGAAAAGTATTGCCACGCCACCTCCTTTTTTTACCTGATCTGTCTCTGCGTATGATGTTATACCCTGGGGCACTAGTTCCATTATCTTGGTGTTCAGGTTTGAGCCATGTTTCTGTTAGAACGATGACTTCTGGCTTGTATAGAGCTAGTAGGGCATTAAGGTCCTGGGTTTTGTTATGAATGCTTCACACATTGATGTTTAAAAGGAGTCTTAGATATAGAGGATTTAGGTGTTGAGTGGTATTGTGGTTAATGCTGTTGGGCCCTGAATTAGGGTAAATGTCCCCGCAGCAAGTAAGTCTTTGGAGGAGGTACAGATAGAGTTTGTTAAGTTTGTGAAATATCCTGGCCTGTTTCTGGGAGTCTGGGGTACTGGTCTTGTACTTGAGAGTATTATAAAGGGAGGAGAAAGATTTTGTGGAGGAAAGGTTGTAGGGTGATATAGGGAAATGTTCTTCCTGCCTAGGACTGGTTGTGGAATCTGTTTGCCATGGTGGTGGGGAGGTGGTAAAAATGTGGGTGTGGTAGGATGAAAGGAGTGACAGAAAAAGGAGAGAGAGGATAGCTAATGAGGAACATAGTATTTTTAGTATGTGGGAGTAATGCATACAGGACATGTTGCATTAGAGGAGTAGCTATGTAGTTATAGGAGTGATAATAGTAATAGTAGCCAAGTGTTGAAAAGGGTTGTGGTGGAGTCTATAAGTGAGGGATGATAGGTGAGAATTGATTGGTTAATTGGGAGGTAGATGTGTTGGGGGAGTGGTCTACAAACTATAAATGAAATTGAAGTGGAGTGGGTGGGAATGGGGGTAGGGTAGGTGAGCGAAGTGAGCGTAGCGAACAGAGCGGGGCAGCACTCTCCAGTAGTTTTAGCAAACTGGTAGAGAATAACATATCATTTAAGAGTGAGTCTGTAGAGGTGGATGAGAAGGGAACATGGTAGGGAAAGGTGAGAGTAGGGATCAAATGAGTGGGAGAGAGGATAGAGGGATGCTATCTGTAAGAGAGAGGTCAAAGGGAGGATACAATCAGGTAGAGATGTGAGGGCTGTGACAGTAGGAAGCTATGAGAGTCGAGGGAAGGAGCTAGCAGAAAAAGTGGACGGGAGTAAGGTTATGAGGAACGGAGAGTGACATGAACACTAGAGAGAGCAGGGGTAGTGCAGGGAGTGCTCTATCTGACCAAGGGCAGTACCTAAGATAGGCATACAGTGGTCACAAAGTTACAGTCTACACCAAGTGGGTATAGTGTAATAGGATTACTGAAATACACAGAGTAACAATCTAACCTTATACTTAGCAACAGTCTTATACAGACATTCCTAGACATATTTATTATGTAGCAGAGTGTGGGTAATAGTGGTTAACACAACATTACTATTCAGAGAATGCAACACTAAATGCCATACAATACCAGAGTAAACACAACCAGTCCAGGATTTAGAACTTTACTGCCAGGCAGTTATGGTTTTATTTCAATATCACCTATATGGGATTATTACTGTCATATTGTTTGGTTTATTCAGTACAACCCATACACAGTTTGTATACTGCCAGGTGACTTTCTACTACTTTATATTTATTTGATATGACTACTACAAGCATGATTGTTACTCACCAGCATCACGACACAGCCTTTGCAACCTACTGGCATGGACTTCCTGATTCACAGACCGCGCAGCTGCAGCTGTAAAATGAATAGAGAAATAGTTGGGCATACCTATCCATCACATATACAGCCTGGACTTTGGTAAACAGTTATTGATATGAATACTTACACACTGCTGGGACATCACCCCTCTGCCCACTCATCCAAGAGCTCCCTCTTCCTCTGCTTCAAGTCAGCATAGTGGTGTTGGACCTGATCACCAGTCCGAGGGATACCAGTGGCACTGGTGAGATCACAGATGAGATGGTCCCAGGATTCCGCTTTATATTGGGAGCCCTGGTACTGGCCCTGCAGCAGTCTCTCATCATGTTTTTTTTACTAGGAGTCCTACCATGACCTTAGACTCCTGTATGCCCCAGCATTGCACCTGGAAACACATGCCCTCACCAACACCTGCCATACTGCCTACAGTGGGAAGCTGCAACCAGTTATGATCTGTATTCCTGCCTGTGGGGTTTAAATATGGCCAATTTCCCATCCTTTGCTGTAATTGGATGGTTTTGAAAATGCTGAGCTAAGCAAGCTATGGGCAAACCTGCTTAGCTAAGGTTGGCAGTGCTTAAAGGGACAGGTTCAGCATTGCTTACCAATGGGCAAATCCACTTAGCTGGGCTATTCATTGCTTAGTATTCATATGTACACAATAAAATAAAAAAACAGCCACTTCCAAGCCAATAACTAGTCCCCGAATAAACACGAAATACCACCTAACTACACTGAAGTGAAAAGGTAGAAGATAGAATCCACACAAGCCGAATGATTGCCACACTTTATTGTAAAATCCACACAGATTTTGTTGTAAAATCCACACAGGTCAAGCGCTTTCATCAGAATGACTTCTTCAGAACAATTTCAAATTAACCAGACATTCCTTATATACCCCAAATTAGTTAATCAATCCAATTAACACTAAGCATTTAAAAAGACAGTAACCCAGTAATGTAAAACAATTAAAACAAACCAGTGTTGTTTATATATAGAAACATATAAAATTTACTTTATTTTGTTAGCTCTAAATCGGAGCTCTGGTTTAATACTGATGGCCTCATTGATGCCAGGAAACTCACAGGCATTAACCTTAAGTTGCCATCTAGTTTCAGCCCTAAGTAACTTGTTGGTCCAATCCCCCCTCTAAAATCTTTATTCACTATTTCTAAAATACCAAATTTAAAACTATGGGTGGGGTTGATTTTGATATGTTTGTATAAAGCATTTTTTCCATCCATTCTAGAAATACTGTAACAGTGTTCGTAAATTCTACGGCTTAATCTTCTCTCTGCTTTTCCAATGTAAAAACATTGGCATACATTACACAGAGCTAAATAGACAATACCTGTTGTATTACAAGAACCTGTAACAAAGGTTACCTCAAAACCAAAAGGGTATCCATTATTGAGAAACATGTCCAACACTAGTTTAGTTTCCTTTTACATATTCCTTCTTAGAACACATCCTCACTACTCTTACCATTTGCCCCTTAACAATGTTACGTTTAATATACGGGGGATGGTTACTTGAATATACCAAGTAATCATTGGAAAAAGTAGGCTTCCTATAAATCCTGGAGTGGAACATGTTATCTTAATAAGTTTGACATCCAAAAAATTAATTTCACTAGAATTCCCATTACCAGTGAATTTAAAATAATCACATACTTGATTAATGTACTCCAGAAAAGATTGGAATGACTTAGTGTCTTTCCATAAGATAAATAGGTCTTCTAAAAACCTGAAGTACAACTGCCAGTTGTTGGAAATCATAGAATTGAAAATAAATTGCTTTTCCCATTGGTACATAACTAAATTAGCAAACATGGGGGCACAACTGCTACCCATAGCTACCACATTGATTTGTCTATAGAATTCCCCTTCAAAAGTGAAAAAGTTGTTCTTTAGTACAACCTCCATGAGTTCAACTAAAAAATTGATTTTACACCCATTTAGGTTGGATTGACTCAAGAGGATATCATTAAAATATTCCAGCCCTATATCATGGGGAATGGAGGTAAAAAGGTCGACTACATCAACAGTAGAAAAATATGCTTCATGGCTAAAAAATTCATTTTTCACTTTCCTTAAAAAATCCCAGGAATCAATTAGTATATGTTCAATTGGTACTAATGCCTGTCTAACAATATGATCAATATAAATACCAATAGTATAAGTTATACTATTGTGGGCAGATATTATAAGCCTATAGGGGGGATCCTTGATGTCCTTATGTGTTTTGGGAATTCCAAATATAATAGGTATGATCGGATGTTCAACATGAAGAAAGTTGTATTCTTCCTCATTAATAACCCCTTGCATTAATGAATCTTCCAACAAGAATTTTATCTTTCTAAAACTCAAATTAATTTCGTTTCTGGAGGCTATCTCATATTTAGTGCTGTCATTCAACAAATTTGTGATTTTGTTGTTGTAATCAACAACATTACTAATAATCATACCTCCACCCTTGTCTGGTTTCATAAACCGGAGTCTGTGGTTATCACTTAATTCATACAGTAATTTTCGCTCTGTGAATGAAAGATTATGTTTCATGTTTTTACTAGTCTGTAAAACCTTGAATATCTCCTGACTACAGACATTTTCAAAAGAATTTAAAATGGGTATCAGAGGGGGGTTGTAACAGGAGTTAGGAGTTGTCGCACTGTAATGCACGTATTTTGTGTATTTTGGTCTCTAGAACCACAAGTCTATTGTCCATAGTGTTTTTATAAGCAGAATTATTACCTTCAAAAAGTACATGTTCTTTATTCCACCAGTCCTTCAAACGATCGTATAATGGATGGACTTCTTCATGTTCCATCTGGTTTCCCATGCCCTCAGAACGGCTAGCTCCCAAAACAGTGTTTGCCATACTTCTAGATGGTACAGGAAGGGACCTGCCACCTCCTGGCAGTGTAACATGTTACAGTGCGACAACTCCTATTTGAAGGAGTGTATAGAAAAGAGACGGGTTCCCAAAGGACTATGTACATACAAATTTCCGAATGGCTTAAAAAAGGCGGAGCCAGAATGTGATGAACTTGACAAAATGTTCGACCGACACGGGGTCAAGTTAATGGAATTTATTTTGAGATTAAACAATAAAAAGATAAATGTGTTGTTTAAAGAAATTGATGACATCAATAATGTTATATTAAGTGATGGTTGTTTCAGTCAATATTCCTATAGGTATAATGTGATTTTTGATAGAGTTGAGAATGAGGTTAATAACAATGTTAATAGAAAGAAGAAAAAACTTATTAGAGATGAATTTGAGTATAACAAAGGTTTGGCATACCCCTTCCCTAAAAGTTATATGGACGGGGTTAATGCTGATACTGATACATATAGTCAACAGGCAAACCCTCATGGGAACACAGGACCATACAGAAATAACACTGGTGAAAACAGTTACGATACGGAGTACCCCCCACTTAGGAGATCTGAAAGGATCCACAATAGAAACCAATTAAGGCAGGAGAATGATTTTTTAGAATCCAGGGCAGAAGGAGGCAGACAGAGATACAGGAACACGTCCTTCAGGAGGAAAAACAATTACAAGTAAGTTTAATAAGCACTGAGAAAAATACTCAGGATGAGAATATTATTAATTACTATGGCATTGTGCATTTGTATAAAGGTTTTAAAATTTACAATTATGCACAATTTCCACTCAACAAAGATGTGTTCAACTTATTTATGAAAGGTATGAAGTTTGTTCCCTCTACCAAGAAGATGTTAGCCAAACTTTATTAGATTTCAAAATTTTTATTAGGAAATTGAATTTAAAGATTTTAAATCAAGAGAAATCTAGGCAAGTGGAATACAGTAAACCCATTATTTACAAGAAAAGTTGTTACAACCCCCCTCTAATACCCATTTTAAATTCTTTTGAAAATGTCTGTAGTCAGGAGATATTCAAGCTTTTACAGACTAGTAAAAACATGAAACATAATCTTTCATTCACAGAGAGAAAATTACTGCATGAATTACGTGATAACCACAGACTCCAGTTTATGAAACCAGACAAGGGTGGAGGTATGGTTATTAGTAATGTTGTTGATTACAACAACAAAATCACAAATTTGTTGAACGACAGCACTAAATATGAGATAGCCTCCAGAAACGAAATTAATTTGAGTTTTAGAAAGATAAAATTCTTGTTGGAAGATTCATTAATGCAAGGGGTTATTAATGAGGAAGAATACAACTTTCTTCATGTTGAACATCCGATCATACCTATTATATTTGGAATTCCCAAAACACATAAGGACATCAAGGATCCCCCCTATAGGCTTATAATATCTGCCCACAATAGTATAACTTATACTATTGGTATTTATATTGATCGTATTGTTAGACAGGCATTAGTACCAATTGAATATATACTAATTGATTCCTGGGATTTTTTAAGGAAAGTGAAAAATGAATTTTTTAGCCATGAAGCATATTTTTCTACTGTTGATGTAGTCGACCTTTTTACCTCCATTCCCCATGATATAGGGCTGGAATATTTTAATGATATACTCGTGAGTCAATCCAACCTAAAAGGGTGTAAAATCAATTTTTTAGTTGAACTCATGGAGGTTGTACTAAAGAACAACTTTTTCACTTTTGAAGGGGAATTCTATAGACAAATCAATGGGGTAGCTATGGGTAGCAGTTGTGCCCCCATGTTTGCTAATTTAGTTATGTACCAATGGGAAAAACAATTTATTTTCAATTCTATATATTCCAACAACTGGCACTTGTACTTCAGGTTTTTAGACAACCTATTTATTTTATGGAAAGACACTAAGTCATTCCAATCTTTTCTGGAGTACATTAATCAAGTATGTGATTATTTTAAATTCACTGGTAATGGGAATTCTAGTGAAATTAATGTTTTGAATGTCAAACTTATTAAGGAGCCTCAAGATAACATGTTCCACTCCAGGATTTATAGGAAGCCTACTTTTTCCAATGATTACTTGGTATATTCAAGTAACCATCCCCCGTATATTAAACGTAACATTGTTAAGGGGAAAATGGTAAGAGTAGTGAGGATGTGTTCTAAGAAGGAGTATGTAGAAGAGGAAACTAAACTAGTGTTGGACATGTTTCTCAATAGAGGATACCCTCTCGTTTTTCTGGAAGGTATCAGAAACCAAGTAATGGGTGAATGGAACCATAGATACCAACCCTTGCTGGGTTCTAGTGAGAGAGTGGAGCCCACAGTTTATAATGCTGAAAAAGATTTTACCCAAGCTATGGTTTTAACCTACGGTGAAACATCAGAAGAAATTAAAAAGGATAATTAAGAACAATTGGGCTGTGTTTAAGGGGAACAAGGATGTTTTAGCCCTAATTGGCCCAGAACCTCTTTTTACCTACAGAGTCCATAAAAACTTGAAAAATATTTTGGAACACGTTCCATCAGGTAGAAGGAGAAGGGAGGGTACCCACAGATGTGGGGCGTGTGAATACTGCAAATATATTTTAGAGACTCCCAAGGTAAAGCTAGGCCCTTTTGGTTTTGAGGTAACCTTTGTTACAGGTTCTTGTAATACAACAGGTATTGTCTGTTTAGCTCTGTGTAATGTATGCCAATGTTTTTACATTGGAAAAGCAGAGAGAAGATTAAGCCGTAGAATTTATGAACACTGTTACAGTATTTCTATAATGGATGGAAAAAATGCTTTATACAATCATATCAAAATCAACCCCACCCATAGTTTTAAATTTGGTATTTTAGAAATAGTGAATAAAGATTTTAGAGGGGGGGATTGGACCAACAAGTTACTTAGGGCTGAAACTAGATGGCAACTTAAAGTTAATGCCTGTGAGTTTCCTGGCATCAATGAGGCCATCAGTATTAAACCAGAGCTCTGATTTAGAGCTAACAAAATAAAGTAAATTTTATATGTTTCTATATATAAACAACACTGGTTTGTTTTAATTGTTTTACATTACTGGGTTACTGTCTTTTTAAATGTTTAGTGCTAATTGGATTGATTAACTAATTTGGGGTATATAAGGAATGTCTGGTTAATTTGAAATTGTTCTGAAGAAGTCATTTTGAAGAAAGCGCTTGACCTGTGTGGATTTTACAACAAGATCTGTGTGGATTTTACAATAAAGTGTGGCAATCATTCGGCTTGTGTGGATTCTATCGTCTACCTTTTCACTTCAGTGTGGTTAGGTGGTATTTCGTGTTTATTCGGGGACTAGTTATTGGCTTGGAAGTGGCTGTTTTTTTATTTTGTTGTGGTTGCTGCTTTCCCACCTTACTTCTTTTTTCATATGTACACAATGCTTACACCCAGTCAGCAAAGCTATGTAATGCTTAGCATTGCTTATTTTTTTTATTTTATACACTATCTGCTGTATGGGATTGATTCATCATTCATTACATATTATAAGTTTGTTTACTGTCCCGAACATCCCCCAATGTGCTTTAATTACATTTATTCATGTGTGACTATACTTTATCAGGCACTTGTGTTTATATGGAGGTTTCACAATTTTATTAAACTGATACCTCACATCTGGACCTAGTACAGTACTCTGGTTAACAAATATATTTTATTTAGTAGCTAATTATAAAAAAAATGTTTATGTACTGCTTTCCAATGTAAAATGCAAACTGGTTATAGTGTGGATCGAACATGGGATGGCGGATTGTAATGTGTACACTCTAATCACTACACTATTGCAGTACTGTGTAGGATGGATGTATCTTGCTATTTAACTTCTTGTGCTGTTCAAGCTGGACTAAGTGTAGCTAAGCAATGGGCACATCCACGCAGCTATGCTTAAACTTTATTGCATTTATAAAAAAAAATATTTGTTGTGTTTTATTATTTGTACTCTTCAGAATATCCCTGCTAATGCTGAACCTGTTATTCTATCATTTTTCTGCTTTGTGGGACGAATGTCCCTTATGGCTTTGTCCACATTCCTTACTCTGACAGGCTGGGAGGTGTGCGCTATGTGCTTATGCTACGTCTCTTAGTCTTTCAGCTTTTGCCTTGGTAGGGACGATTGTCCCTTATGGCTTTGACAAGATTTCTTACCCTGACAGGTTGGGGGTATTACGAGCATTCTCGCTCATTTTATATTGCCGAATGGCAATTCTGGTATGCAGGGGGCATGTGTATTGTGAGACCTCTGCTCTCAGACACAGCCCTCTGCATTCGTACACAGATCCATGTCCGTTTAACAGCACGGAAGCGCACCTTCATGAATATGCATGGCGAGCTGCATGCTGTATGGGAACGGTCCTTTCCGTGCAGGAATAAGCTATTCTTGCATGGAAGTTTGCTGAATCCCAGGGTATGTCTAAAATTGAACACACTACTCAGATACATTTGGCATCTTATGAGGCACATAAAATAGTTCTGCTAGTTTAGAAGCTCTACAAAATATACATAAGATCCTGAATGGCTTTTAAAAATCCTTCATGTATGCCTGCATTGCTAAATTTGTTGTTTACCTGCGTCAGAGCCTTCCACTTATCAGACTTTCCTGCCAATTTTATCTTAATATTTTGATATTTAGACATTTGTGTGAGAATACTTAATATAATTCAACAAGTGACAAAATCTCAGCACCCCCTTGTAGCTCAAATGCAGGACCTCTGCAGATAATTTCTGACTAAAGATTATCAATTAAAAGGTAAGGTAAAACTGAATGAAACATTCTTCTTCCATCTTCGTATGAGGCAGACTAGTTCCTCAAATTTTGATTATGGTGACATATCTCTCAATTCAGTAGTTCTCCCATTGAAGATATCACTTTTGTGGAAAAATTACATGTATTTTATTTATTTATTTTATTTATTTATTGATATTTGGTGACTGGGAAAGTCCACTGGATCAGTGATCCATTTTCAGTGGAGGCCCGGGGAGAAAAGCTCCAATTACAGTTACAAATAAAAGGTTCTAACATTGTAGTAGCAAATATGTACAGTATATAAAAGGAAGATGCAGTATGGTTACAATGAAAACAATACAGAAAGTTACATAAGTTGCAAACAGTTGCAAAGATTAGTGAGACATTGTTTCAAACTATACAGAAAAAAACATCAATTACAGAAGGTTTGTGCAGAATGTATATGTATATGTATATAAATGCATATATATATATATATATATATATATATATATATATATATTATATATATATATATATATATATATATATATATATATATATATATACACACATACATATACACATGCATACACACATATACATCTATATATACTTACATACACATACACTCACATGTATACACACTTTTTTTTGCATTTAGGCAATCACAACAATAAGGTTCTACTATTAAGTTTTTTTGTTTTTTTTTTGCAGTTAGGCTATCATAACAATTAGGTTCTTCTATTAAGTTGCTAAAGTAGTCCAAGTAGCTTATGAAGAGTAAGAGAGTAACTAAAAATGAAATAGGAAAATTGGGGGTGACAAGGAAGAATTATTAGGCAGTTTCTAGTGAAATTAATGTAGTCAAGGTAGTTTAAGCCAGTTGTTGCAGGAGTACATCAGATTATCAGGGTAACAGGATTTTATTGCACTTTTGAAAGCTTTGTAGGAGTCTATTTGAGTAACAGGAGTGGGTAGAGCATTCCAAAGTTTGGCAATGGAGTAGGAATAAAGGCTTTTTCCTGCACGTTTTTTGGGTTTTGATATGCTTAGGCGATGTTTAATTGAGGACCTAAAATGTGCTGGGGTGTATGCTTGTAGCAAGGTCTGAAGAGATGGACAATAATTAGGGTTATATAGTAGTTTGTGAGAGAGTATTAGTTGGGAGTATTGTAGATAGTGGGAGAATTCAAGCCAGTTTAAAAATTTTAAGGCTTGGCAGTGATGTGTTTGGGTTGGCATATTGGTGGCAAATTTAGCTATTTTGTAATAGCAGGATTGTAATTTGTTCTTGAGAGACGCATGTATGTTAATGAAAATGGGACTGCCATAAAGGAGAGTAGGGAGGAGTAGGCTGTTAGCCAATTTTATCTTGATTGGCATATCCATATAAAGTCTATGCCTATAGAGCTTACCAAGTTTAAAATTAGTCTTCTTGATTGTGTTGTGAATATGATTTTTGAAAGAGAGTGTATCAGCAATTGTGATACCCAGAAGTTCTGATGATTTTACAAGCTCAATTTCAGTATTGTTGTATGAGAAAATTTTTAAGTCTTGAGTTAGAGGTTTTGAAGACAAGATTGAGTTTAGATTTTTTTGGATTGAGTAGAAGTTGTGCATCATTTAGCCAGGATTCAATAGAAGTAAAGGCTTTTTGTGTTAAAAGCTGGAGATCTGGTAGGTTGTTGACAGAGGTGATGATAGTTGAATCATCTGCGTATTGAATGAGAGTATTAAGATGGGATGCTTTATGTAGGTTATTAATGACTATGTTAAATAGTAGTGAGCCAAGAATGGACCCCTGGGGGACTCCAGTTTTGGTTATGAGATAATTGGATTGCTTGTTTTGTCATTAGACAGACTGTTTCCTGTCAGAAAGGTAGTTGGAAAACCAAGCTAGTGTGTTTGGTGAGCAGTTTAGGGATTTGAGTTGCAGTAGTAGTTTAGGGTGTGATATCATATTGAAAGCCTTGGATAGGTCCAGTAAAATGGTTGCAGTTAGAAGACCAGCATCTAAGGCTTTGTTAACAGTATTAGTGAAAGACAATAGGACTGTGGTTGTACTGTGGGCAGGGTGAAAGCCATGTTGGGTGGGGGCAAGTAGGTTATTATTGGAGAGATATTTTAGCAGCTGAATATGAATACACTTCTCTAGGATATTAGATAAAGGAGAGAGTATAGAGATGGGCTGGTAATTAGAGAAATCATTGGTGTTGCCAACTTTGTGTAGAGGTGTTATAATAGAGTTTTTCCAGAGTTGAGAGATATATGATTTGGTGATGGAATGATTGATAAGAATGCTGACAGGGTATGCATTAGCATGTGCAGCGAGTTTTAGGTATTGTGCTGGAAGTCTATCTGCTGAGGGGGAACCTGGTTTTCGTTTAGTTAGCAGTTTATGCACTAGAGAGGTGGGGATAGGTTGTATGGTGGAAGTGGGTGAGAGTGGGCTATAGTTTATGTTGTCATTTATAGGGGTGGGGTGAGTGTTGGACAAGTGAGGAGAGTTCTGTGTTGCTTTCTGAACTATTATAGTTAATGTTTGTTAGAGATGAAAAATCATTGACGAGTTTTGAATAGTTTCAAAGAAATGAGAGTTAAAGGCTTGTGCAATTACTTGTGATTCTTTTTCAGGAGATGGGGTGGGATTTTGCTGTATACCAGGACTGAAGAGTGAAGAAATAGATTTCCACAATTTTTGGGGGTTGTTGTTTTGTGAGCCTAGTTGAGTAGAGAAGCAATTTTTCTTGTTGGAAACTATTCGTTTTTTGGCATTGTTACGAAGTTGTTTGTATTTTGTTTCATTTTGTTGGTTATATGTTATATATTTTCCATGGGAAAAAAATCGCTGTTCTGTGTCTTCAGGATTGTCAGCTTTTGCTCTTACAGGGTCGATTAATCAGCATTCGCTATTATAAGCATTCATTGATTTAATATAGACCCTATATATCTCCATACATACACACACATACACACACACACACACACACACACACACACACACACACACACACACACACACATATATATATATGTATATATATATATCAAAAAACAACAATCCAAGTCCCCAAGAGCGTTAAATGAAGAAAACAATCCCAGCAGGAAGGTATATCCAATACTCAATAAACCAACGGCTGCAACAGCTCCAAAACCAGGGAATTCCAATAACGAACACAATATTAATGTAGAAATAGTTTATTTAATGTTAGCGCTTTCACGGTGTCCCGCTTCATCAGACGTTACAAAGATCAACAGACTTCCATCATTATAAAGCTGAATTCAAAAAATGTCATTTCCTACTATGATAAAACTATAACATCACTTCCTATACTGAAATAATTAAATATAGTCAATTACTATAATAAACAACTAAATTCTAATACAGACCATCTAAGCAACATATCAAAGTAAAGCATTGAATAAAATAACATTAAGAACATTAGAAATATATAAAAATCATCAAGAGAAAAAAACTAAATCCATAAAAACAATGAATAAATAATTATATTAAGCCCGGTGAGGGTCAAATAATGGAGCATTCTTAACCAGCCATTGCACTAAAACCATTTGTGCCAGCAAGTATCATAGATCATATGTAAATAAACATAGGGGACCTATTGCTTGATGGATCTGGCTTTCAAATATGGTTTCATCGGGACCGAATCATTAAGCCCTCTCCCTCGATGAGCTGCAAGCCGCAAAATCCATTCAGTCTCAGATAATTCAGTTTTGTTGACCAAATCCCCCCCCCTGGGATTCACCCTCTGAACATGTAACACCTGAAACAGAAAAGTGTGTTGAGCAAATTGCAGCATATGTTTAGAGATGGCACTACAACTATCTGACCTATAAAAGCAATACATATGGTCCCTAATACGTTCTCTCAGAGAACGATTAGTCTTGCCAACATAAAACATAAAACATATCTGACAGCAGGCTACATATACAAGATTCCTTGTATTGCAGTCTGCTTGACATTTAATCTGCCAGAGCTTACCATCGTTGAGATTCCTAAAGAACCTGGATGTATCTACATAGGGGCATTGAAGACACAATCCACACCTCCTGGTTCCTAAATCAACCACTGAATTATTCAACAAGCTGGTGGTAGATAAATTAGGGAAGCACAACTGTTGCTTCAAGCTTTTTGAATTATTAAAGACATAACGTGGACAATTTCCTACAATCCTACGTATGTCCTCATCCGTGGTCAGGATATTCCAATTATTCAATATCGCTCTCTGGACCGTCTCCAAGTTCTTGGCATAAGGTAAGGATATGGGTAGTTGTATATTGCCTAGGTCATACAAATTCCTTCGATAAACATGTTCTCTATCAGAATAGTATGGTTTGCCCCTGCTGTTTCTAAGTTTCATAACGTTGTTACAAGCATGCTCCACTACCATCTGGTCATAACCTCTACCACATATATCATACTTTAATTTGCTTAGTTCCAAATCAAAGGAAGCATCCTTGGAACATAGCCTAGAAATCCGTAGGCCCTGCCCTTTAACAACATTTGCAAAAGTTCTAGGATGATGCATGCTATCTGCCTGCAAAAATGATGTAATATGACATTTCTTCCTGTAAATATTTGTACTATAACTACTACCTTCCCGGGTTATGGTAACATCAAGGAAATCAATGGATTTATTCGAACAATTCATAGTGAACTTCAAAAAACAATCCAACCCATTGATGTGTTCAAGGAAAGATCTCAAGGATGCACTTGTGCCCTGCCATAGGAGAAAGAGGTCATCAACAAAACGTCTAAAAAAGACGATTTGAGGACAAACCAAAAAGACCTCTCTCTCCCAGGCTGCCAATACGAGATTACCATACGTATTGGCACAGCTGGTGCCCATAGCTACACCAGTATATATATATAGATCTACGTCAGATTACTGAATTTCCAAAACTTCAAAATTCATATGGCCGAGACTATACAATTGAAGTTTCGGAACTTTGAACATTAAAAAAAAAATAAAAAACAGAAAAAATCTATTCCTGCATCCCTCACACCCCCTGCTAATTAAATTAAATTAAGTATATCATCTCCAAGATCACACTACATTGTGGAAAAGGGTAAATTTCCTGTTCCACACTGTACCATGATCTCGATTCAAAATGTTTGACATTTCATGATTTCAATCATATGGCCCTGACCATATGAATTTTGAAGTTTTCAAACCTCAATAATCTGATAGGCGCCCATATATATAGTATTTATAAAAGTTATGCCGTACTATTAACTGAGGTCTCTGCAGTAAATAGAACTGGCATCATACTATATATGAAATATGTACATTTTGCACTGTTTAGCTGAGTGAGTTTTGTTTAAGGACTGTGTTTTAGATATGTACATACTACTTCTGCTATAAAGTTCAGTAATATAAAATTGGTATTACAGTACTTGACTGAACTGGTGAAACAAATTGCAACTTGCATTTTCATGAGTTGATAACAAGCACAGTAAAATAAATTGTTTGCCATTTCTTTGTTTTATGATGTTTGTTTCTCCACTTTTAATTCTGTTAAATAATAAGATTTTTTCTGGTAAGATACTGTATAAAAGATTAATTCATTACGACATAGACACTGACCCCTGTGTCATTCAAATTAGTAGCTCTCTTATTGGTGCAGAGCTGAAGATGAGGTGGCAACAATGCTAGTGCTGATGGCAGGATGACTATTACTCATATAATCATGTGGGTTAAGCTGTTAACAGTGTGTATTATTTTATTCTGCCTTCCCCCACCCCCATTTTTATAGATTATTTTTTAATTATCATTGGTGTAATGGTCAGCATTAGTATTACTGAAATGACACTCATAAAATTAGTTTGGGTAAGGCTGTCTTGGAGGATGTCCACATCACTAGGGAAATTTAAGATAGTGCCCAGCTTGCAGTCATCTGCAAACTTGGTCAGCCACAGACCACTGGTTTTATCTTGCACCTCAGAAAAGTATATCCCAAACAGTAGAGGCCCCAAGATCAACCCTTGGGGTACGCTGCTCATTATGGGTCTACTACTAGAGGTGACTTCTCCTATTTTGACTGAGTGGGTTCTATCAATGAGCCAGTTAGCTACCCATTTGGTAGCATACAGGTTGATGCCTAGCTGGGTGAGTTTATCTATTATGCCTGAGTGGGGAATAGTGTTGAAGGCTTTGGCAAGGTCAAGGTAGGCGATATGCCCCATCTTCCCTTAGTCCGTTGCTTTGGTGACTGTTTTGAAGAAGTCAACCAAATTTAACAGGCATGATCTCTCTTTGAAAAAAACAAACTGTGTGGGGTCAAGCATTTGAAGGTTGCCAATGTCCTTGTTTATAAGGTCAATTATAATGCATTTCATGGCCTTGCAGATAAGGCTAGTTACACTGATGGACCTATAATTGCCTGGGTTGGTGGACACTCCACCTTTGTGTAGAGGGATGACAGTGGCTTCCTCCATTCAGCTGGGATGAAGCCGGTGCTCAGGCTTTGGTTGAATAGAGTGCCTAATGGTGCTAAGAGCTCTTGCCTGACTTCATGTAGGTCACAGCCAGGGATGTTATCAGGTCCCATGGAGGCTGTATTTTTGCCTTTGAGAAAGCATTAATGACCTGCTCCCTGGTGATGAGGGGGGGCAGGTGCCGGGGTTGTCCAGGTTTACTGATGGGGGGAGAAGTTTTCACTGAACGTGTCTGCCAGCAGGTTGGCTATATGTGGTGTTCTTGACCATCCGTTCAGAGCAGATTTGGGTGTTAACTTTGAGATTGTGGATGTATGTGAAGAAGGCCTTGTGATTGTCCTTACTGGATGCGGCCAATTTAGACTCAAAGTTAGCCTTAGAGTATTTCACCAGTGACCTTATTTGTTTGTTCAGACAAAGGAGAGATTGTTTCCAACTTGACTCCTGCTCCTTCTTGGTCCTGGACAGCAATTTGTTCCATTTATTGGAGTTTATTTATTGCTGCTGTCCACTAGATAGGTTTAGTCTTCCTTGAGGAAGATGATTTGGTTCTATCGGGTATTGCTGAGTCCATGCAACTCTGTACTGTAGGTGCTCATATAGTTTTTTAGTGTAGGCTTGTACATTAGTGCTAGTTCCAAATGAAGGGATGGACTGCACTCAGGAGGTTGTATTCAGTTTTGAAAAACTTTTTTGTTTGACCCTAGGAAGGGGGTGGTGTGGGAAGATGGTGACTTTGAAAGTGATTGCTGTATCGCTTTATGGTCAGATCTTACCAAGGAGGATTACACTGTAGGGGTAACACAGTGGCTACTCATTTTTGTTAGTACCAGGTCCAGGATATTTTCACATCTTACAGGGGTGTTGACCAGCTGATCCAATGCATTGGCATTGATGAAGTTGAGGATCTCTTGGCTTTCGTGTTTGGGCTAGAATAGGTCTTCCACTCTATGGTTGGATAGTTAAAGTAGCCCAAGATCAGGGTAGATGGTTGAATCTTGATGGATTCAAGTAAGTCCAAATAGGTGGAGTGGGTGTCCTGTGGCATGGTTGGGTGTCTGTAGCTAGATATGAGTTGAATAGGTGTTTTGTCAACAGTTAACTGCACTTGGAGTGTCTCCTGTGTGTCCAGCCTGAAGCTGTGTATGTATTTGATAAGCATTGAAACTCCACCTCCTTTGGTTTTGTTACCCTCCACGTGGGGTCTGAAAGTATTGTAGAATGAGCTCCAAGCATTTAGCAGCATGACCTTTAAATTTCATTTAGAAGAATTTTTTTCACATTGGTAAGTTTGTCCTCATGGTTTTGTGTAAAAAAGGCACTATGGGGGAGGCAAGAGCCTTTGCCAGAAGCCTGAAGCGCAGTGGAGACAAATGAAAGCCATCTCTGGCAAAGCATCATGGTCTGTCAAACATGTCCTCCCAGGCTGTCATGTACTAGTTCAAACAGCCACTGCAAGTCCAAACAAAATGTAATGGAACCACAAAAGAAAGGCATAGTCTTCAAGCAAAAAAGTTTATTCTCTTTTCACTCACTCTAATGCTTCGGCTGTTAAGCCTTCAAGGAGTACAAATACACTGCAACTTCCCTCACCCCATATATACTCAATCAATCAATTAAACAATTAATTAAATCAAATACTTCGAGTTAAGTTCTGTGTTTAAACCCTTGGGAATCAAGGTATCAAATTTCAACATAAAAAGCACTTCTTTATACAATTTTTCTTTTACTGCTACAGGGTCTGAAAAGATAGACCCCACTTGTTCTAAAACACAACGTTATTTAAAATGATTTGCATGAAATTCTTGTATGTTCTTGAAGACACACTTTAAACTTTCATTTTCTTTCACTTAGCTACAACTTGCTACATGGACATTTCAAAATATACACAATTTCTTCTGCATTGCAAGTATAACATCAATTTGGAAAGAAAAAATTTAATAATTAATAGTAGGAAAGTTCTTTACAACATAAAAACAAATGGAACAGCTGAAGCACTAATTAATTCTGTAAATGTTTTTTTTCCAAATGGATGTTATACTTATAATACAGAAGGAACTGTGTATATTTTGAAATGCCCATGTAACAAGTTTGATGTAGGTGAAAGTAAACAAAAGTTTAAAGTGCGTCTTCAAGAACATATAAGGGACATAAGTAGCAGACTCTAAATCTGACTTCAGACCAGTGACAAGTAGAGTACCACAGGGTTCAGTCCTGGGTCCTCTCCTGTTTGGTATCTACTTTTCTGAAGTACAGGCTAACACAGAAGGTCTTTGGCTAATGACGTTCGCAGATGACTGCAAACTAGGAGACATAATTGAAACTCCTAATGATGTGGACATCCTACAAAAGGGCCTCACTGAGACAGATGCCTGGTGTCAAAGCCATGGCCTCAAGCTCAATGCCAAAAAGTGCATTGTCATCCACTTTGGTAAAAACTCTGTACCCGTGAGCTACCACATAGGTGGTAGTCTACTTAACACCAAAAATGTGATAAGAGACCTTGGGACACAGGTGGACAGTAGTCTCTCCTTTGATAATCACATTGCCACAGTAGTTAGGAAATCCTTCTACGTGGCACACCTCATCACAAAAGGTTGCTCGTCCAGGAAAAAAGAAGTCATTGTTCCCCTCTACTCGTCACTCATTAGACCCATTATAGAGTACAATGCCCCTTTTGGTCTGTACCTCACAAGACATCTACAATAATTGGAAAGACCACAGAAATGCCTTACAAAGGGCATTACCAGCCCCAAACAGATGCCCTATGCAGACTGTCTCAAAAAACTCCAGCTTTACTCCATCACATATCACCTACTCAGAGGCGATCTCTCCCTAACATACAAAGCTATGTCAAACCCAGAGCTTTTAGACATGCTCCACTTAAAGAAATACCAATCCCTCTGAGCTACATGCTCTAGGGACCTAAAACTTGTCACCACAATTAACAGAACATGCTGGAGGGATAGATTCCTGTCCCAGAGACTTCCCATACTCTGGAACAAACTACCTATCTATATCAAACAAAGCTTCTCAGGTATACATGCATTTGCACGAACGGCCGATGTCTGAACGTGAACATGTCGAAAGCAGAACCCCAGGATCACAAAATGTCGAATCTGCGGATGTCGAACCTGAGATTAGCGAACGCTGGCCAGGCTACTATTCCCCCCTCTCGACCCATGGTAGCGCTTGTTGCTGTGGTTGTGCAATCGGGAATTTCAAATTCAATGTTGCATGTGACATTACAAGCATTTGAGCGTGCATACGAGTTTCGACATTTAGGTTTGGAAATACGATGGATTGACCTTTGGTTTCGTGACCAAAAGCATGTAAACCAGCTTCTCATTAGCACTCTTCAAGAAAAATCTTGATGATTGGATGGGAATTAAAAATTCACCCTCATCTCTGTGGCTCTGCTCAACAGGGGCGCAGGAAAATAATTTTCTTGGGTGGCGAAAGCCAGGGTACCTTTTTGGCTAGGCTTGTATAGGCCTTTGGTCTGTTAGCCTGGTACCTGTCTATGAACCTATGCATGTATGACATTAAAAAGTTAACTGTGATAGTCCTTTAGCTGTGTATTTTAAAGAATTTCATGCAAGTAATTTTAAACTGTTGCAAGGTTGTGTTTTAGAACAACTGGGGGTCTATCTTTTTAGACCCTGTAGCAGTAAAAGAAAAATTGTTGTATAAAGAAGCACTTTTTTACTTTGAAATTTGATACCTTGGTTCCCAAGGGTTTAAACACAGAACTTAACTGGAAGTATTTGATTTAATTAATTGTTTAATTGACTGATTGAGTGAGTATATATGAAGTAAGGGAAGTTGCATTGGATTTGTATTCCTTGAAGGCTTAACAGCAAGTCACTAGAGTGTGTGAAAAGAGAATAAACTTTTTTGCTTAAAGACTGTGCCTTCCTTTTGTGGTCCTATTACATGTCAGGTACTAGAGCCCCTTGGAATAACAACAGAAACTAAGCCAATTGTTAAATCAATCATTTTCTGTTTTTATTGAGGCCTCATTCTGGGTGACAGTAGGATCCTGCTTAAAGCTAGAGACATACCTGACAGGGACACATATTCAGCAAGCTCAATCATGTCTATCTTCATATAGTCCAGAGACGTAAGTCTTAAGTCACTCACATCAAAGTGGACTATGACAGAGTCATAACAGTACCTGTTGTTGAGAGACTTGAGTGCGTGCGTGATATGGCAAATTCCAGCACCTGACAAGCAACTTACCATGACTTTCTCCTTGTCTAGCCTTGTGAGAGGCACATCTCTGTGTCTCACGATAGAGTCTCCTATGACTAGTGTGTTGGGTTTGTGGCTGGGCCTTAGAGGCTGCGAGACACAGGCTGTGTACTATGTGCGGTGCTTGGTGCTGTGGGTTGTGATGTGACTGTGTTTTTGCCTCGCAGATCTCTTTTGTTTAGCTATGTTTTTGTTGAGAACCTCTGCATATGTGGGAGTGTGTTGTACAGGTGTGGGTGGTGTTAGAAGTGTGATGTTTGTGGTGTTTGAGCAGACAATCTTCTCAGTGCCAGATGAAGCAGTCATTACACTATCTCAGGTTGCCCATATCAATCAGACTAGCAGAAGAAACAATAGGAAATTGTCCATCCATTGTTGTCAGAATCTGTGGAAAAAAGGTCAGAGATAGTAGAGTGGGAACTATCTGAGGAGAGTACATATAGGAATGGATAAAATCAATACAGTAGCTGCAAGGGAGGGCCTCACTTACACAGGAGTCCTGGTAAGGGAAAAAATGCAGCTGAGATACCTACCAAAGGGAGAAAACAATGCAGTGGCAGTGTAACACATGCATGCAAACAAGTGCAAACCCACACAAATGTGGGTTTAAGTACCACAAAATGAATGTAAAATAGAAGCACTGAAACTGAACAATCATTCCTTGTCCCTGAGCTCTTAACTAAACACCCTATGACAGATCAGTTCCAACCAGTTGACTTACTCCCACTAAGTGCAGGGAGGCCCCAGCCAACACAAGATGGCATAGCAGGAAACACAGGAATCACACAAACAGATCTGGATACAGCAAAACCTGTAATCAGACTATGCTAAAGATATTTAAACTCAGGAGAATAGATATACACTTAAATATAACAACATAATAGTTCATACTCAGTTAATTAAACAGTTTAACTGTAAAACAGTGAAAAAAATACAGTGCAAATGTAATACAAGTTAATAAAACAGCACAGCTAATCAAATTCAAGTGCAGTATAAGTCAGAATAAATTAAAACATGACAGTTTTGTTGATTTACTCAGCGGGTTTGAAATCAGCGCAGGATATATGCAGAATGTTTCCCACCTTGTAGTTTGACTAAAACCATCCCCACTGAGGTTTCCTGAACTGCATTTGTAGTGTGATGTGATATACCCACAAATGTCCAGACAATACCTCATCCTCTTCCCCATCCACAACTGACTCCAACTTGAGTCTTTATTAGTCCTGATTAGTGTATGCATGGAGTCAAGAACGGTTGTTGTGTGTGCCTCAACACTGTACATGAGTATAACCATGGTATTATCCCATGTAGTGGTGAAATTCATCCCTTTTGCCCTGCAGTACTCTTAACCATGTCTACTTGAATCTCTATGACAGTGGACTGAGATGATCCTGAAAAATGTCACAACACATTTGCTGCTGTGCAATGAATGCATTTCATGATTCTGGAGGTGACTATGGTATGTAGCTGCACCTGAGACCCATTTGCTCAGGTGTTACAGTGGACACTTCTATCTCTGAGATGGTGCCATCCACCAGAAAGTATTCCTGTGGTTGAAGTGACACCCGTGTTGAAGTGAATGGTTTCTCTTCCTGTACAGATTGTAATTTAATGTCCCCATCTACTTCACGTTTTGATCCAGTGTCACTTTCTGCAGATTTATGTAACTGATGCGAGGTATGTGATTCTGTCATTAAAACTGGTGACTGTGTTCCAGTGTCCTCAGGCTGTCCCATAATTATGATAACATTAGCATTTTCAACAGTCATACTGCTGTTGTCATTTTCCAGCTAAGCTGGTAAACTGGAACTGCTACTTCCTGCATCTGACACTGTGAAGATCTAATTTTATGACTCTAGTACAAAGACAATAGAGCAAACTAATGACTGCTGTGTAATCAGAAATTGAGGGTTCACCTACTTGTAGTAAGATTCATGTGTTACATGTAAGCAGTTACCATCTGCAGTCATTCTATTAACGTGAAAATATCACGGTGGATGCATAACCTTCCATAACACATATCTGCAGATGTTGCTGGGGTGGGTATTTGCCACTGTCTACACAGCCTGTGATTATGTCCATGCCATCCTCATCAGTATCATAATCATCTCCCTGTATAGAGAGAAAGGCCCCACCAATGCTGCTATGGACAATTGCATTCTGCCTTGTATTTGCTCTGGGATATCCTGCAATATTTTTGGTCCTTTTTTACACTGTATCAATGTACGGTTCCTCCCTCCAATAGCTTTTATGTCTATAACCCCCCTTCTTCCACAGCTTCGATCTCTTAGCTTGTTTTGTTTCCAAAAATACACTTGCCATTTGTTCTTAGGAACACTATGAGAACATGGTTCTCCTCCGGGTTTAAATCGCCTTTCTCTGTTGTGATTCCTCCTGCTGCATCATGCTTTAACTTGGAACAGCATACATAATGAAACTCAATTTAACAAAATTAAACACTCTTATCCCTCCTGCAACAAAGGACATAAAAGTATGCCTGAGTTCCTTACACATACATCTATTGTTAAACCATGACTTCAATACCTTAAGGAAAGAACTCTAAAAATCAATGACGGTCTTGTGTAGTTTCATCATATTAATATAGTAAAGCACAAATCAATTGAGCATTGTCCTCCTCACCTTTTGTATTGCTAACCTGTACAACATGAACCAGAAATGACAACAAATAATTACAAGCTATTATGATTTCTGCTGTCATCCTATCTTATGCTATTAGATCTAAATACAATGAAATATTTAGTGACCTCTCACCTACGTAAATAACAGTGTAATGCATGCTCAGCCTTGAGAAATGGCACTTGAAATTCTCATCTCTTGCCATTATCACTACTGGCATTACCAACAACATGCAACAATTGCTGATAAAAATCTGTTTATTTTTAAAAATGCATTTTTATGACAGTAGTAATCTATTAAGCTAAACTTTCATAGCTTTCTAGTATTGCTATGACTGTAAAATGTTTCTTAGCTTACTTTTACAGTTTAGGCTTCCCACATCAGCTGCCACTGGGTTTACCATTAATGATGGAAATTCAGGATGATTTAAATACTTTGAATACAAATTAAGGTCAGTTGTACTTTCTCTATGAATCACAGTAATACGTGTGTATATTTGGTGATATGGCCATAGATATACATCAGGTGGTTATGAAAGAGCTGTACTGACTGTCACAGGCCATATGAATGTGCACCACCTCTGAGCATGTCACAGTGAAACTCAAAATATGCCATATTATATGAAAAAATGGTGACTGCTTTTAGAAGAGGATTTATTAAGCCTAATCCACAGCCATCCTGTAGAATATGACACAACTTAACACTACCTAACAGTAAATTACTTTAGCTAAAGCAATGGAACACAAACTGCACATATTATTCTTAAGATCCACTTATAAAACAGTAATTATGAAAGGATTACCTTAGTCACAAATTCAGATCTCATGCATGTATACCATTTGAATGCATGATTTTAATTAAAAAATGTAGATTCCAGTTGAAAAAATTACTGTGCTTAATGAAATAATACACAGAAACATCCAAGAGAAAGAAATGCAGCAATGGATGTTTTACTTAGACAAAGCGATATCAATTGCACATAGTCACTGAATCACTGAAATTTTAAAAAAAAATGGTCTATATTATATATTCAAAGCTTCAAATATGTTCGACAACATATGAGTGAAACTTGAAACCTTGAATATATAATAAAAAGTAAAAAGAAAAACTTACCTTAACACTCTGAGCAGGGGGGCGAAGCCTCCCCTGCACCTCTCACACCTCCCCTACTTAAATATACAATCTCTGAGACCAGACTTCAATGCAGAAAAGGGAAATTTTCCCATTCTGCATGTATGGAGCCATTGCCTTTCACCTTGAAACTTTTCAAAGTTCGATCATATGGTGTCAACCATATGACATTCGAACTTTGAAATGTGCAGCAATTTAATAGGGACCCTATATATATATATATATATATATATATATATATATATATATATATATATATATATATTATTTATCTGTAGATGCATAGATACATAGATATATATGAGTATAAATAGTCCTTGTTCGGCGTCTGTTTGACCAAATTTGGTCAACTAAACAGATGGCTGACAGATGTGTGAGATCACACATTTCTTGGGGTTAGGGAATATGCCCTTTCTCCAATGTTGTGCTATCTCAGAGTGATTATATGTAATTAGCAGGGGGTGTGGAGGATGCAGCAATATTTTCTGATTTTATTTTTAGGTGAAAAATTGCATGTGCCAAAATTCTTTATCAATGCATGTGCAGTACCATATTAGTGTGCAGTTCATTGACCATTTGTAGTCAATATTTAGGATGTCAGTGTATAAATGCAACATATTTAGGAGGTCAACATATGGGTTACATGATTAACTTGAGTAGATTCATACACACAAATATATATATATATATATATATATATATATATATATATATATATATATATAGATATATATATATATATATAGCCATGTCACTTTTACAATGCAGTTGGTAAACCTAACTATACCAAAATGCCAGTCCCATGAGTAAAAACCCCTACATGGCTGCAGGTGTTAGGTATATTGATGTCACACCTCAGAGGCTACAGTTTCTACTCTCTGAACCACAGCCCAGAAATTACCATCTCCATTTTGGTTGTGGCATTTCTAAAGATAGCAGCACTTGTGAAAACAAGAGGTGGAGCTCCAAGCTGCTCTGATAAGGAGACTAAGATTATGGTCTACTTCTTACAGGAATCATACCTGCATTGATTTGATGAAGGATGGAATCTGGAAGGGTGTGGCTGGCCGAGTGTAATCCCTGAGAGGAATCATCCATTTTGATCCCCAGTGTCCTCACCGATATGATGCAGAGGAAAAAGTCTAACCAGATGGCTGCTTGGGTTCCCCTGGTTCAGAAGAGAAGACTAGGGTTCTACAATAAGTATTGCAACATTTTATTTTCTCCTCTCAATTTGTAGAGGTTTTAAGAAATATAATAATAATAGTTTAAGAAGATGTAGTGCTATATGGAAGTACCAATGTATATCCTACAATTGAAGCATCCGTAGAGGTTCCTCACTAAAAGAATACAAGGTGTAAGTAACATACATGTCCTATGCAGACTGCCTTAAGTCGCTATCACTGTATTCTGTCTCTTACAAGCTGTTGAAGGGGGATCTATACCTGGCTTACATGGCATTGTCTGACTCCACTTTGATGGACCTCCTACATATCTGCAAAACAAACAGCACCAGAATTAGCCATTCAAAAGACTTAAACCTTACCTGTGATACAAATTAGACTTGCTGGATAGACAGGTGTGTATCCCAGAGACTACTCCTCTGGATCAATCTTTCAATCAATGTGAAGCAGAGTTTCTCCCTAACCCAATTTACGTGTAACTTGGACAGTTGGATGGAGAACAAGGAATTCATTCCTGGTTTGTCAGCTATGTCTCTAATGAACACAGACAGCATGTACATGGCTCACCTCCCAGGCCTGTGCTTGTAAATGTTTCACCTCCCAAGCCCCTGCTTATACTTATCGAAGGTACAAGAACTTGGCAGAGATTTGGGATGCATGGCTAGGCTTAAAAAGGCCTTTTTGATTATCTTAGTAAACACATGTGAACCTATAGACCTATGAATGTAGGAATGCGTCTGTTTATGTATGGAAAAATGGTAGAAAAGCACATAAATATATTTGTACGCACATAAAGAAGGCTCCAGACAATGGCTGTACAGCACACCACGTACCTGACTGTTATTTTATTAAACAGTTTTATATGCTGTACAGCCATGGTTTGGAGCCTCCTTTATTTTCTTTTTAATTTGGATTTGTTGCTGGAAGAACCATTTGCTAGCACCATCTGCATTTTGACTGTTGGAATATTTGTATGCACACTTTCAAATGCCACAATATAGAAGTGTTTATCTCATTCTTGATCAGGGTTATTTATCATTTGTTTTAAAATGCTTGATGGCCGATGGAGTTTAAAAAGTGTTTAGTTATTTCATGTTTTCTAATCTATATTTTTGGAACCAGACATCAGTTATGGATTATAAATATTGCCCTGAGAGAATTACCTAAGATTTAATTTTAGCTAATTCCTTTTTTCTTATTATTGAATGTAATGATTGTGATAACTTTTTTTATCTTGTAGTATTTCACAGAGTTTGCAATGTTAAACTTATTTTCAGAATGCTAACAAACAAAAAAAAAGAAAAACAAAAACAAAAGAAAACGAAAGATCTGCAAAGATTGAGGGATGTAACCATTCCCCAATCAGCCAAGCTGCAGCCAGACAAAAATGTTTCAAACTGAAGGAAGTAATGATAGCCTTCTGCTATTGCTTGCAGCAAATAAAGTTAGAATAAACTTAATGAATACAAATACATCCTATTAATTAATGATATATATCTAGTACTTTAGGTAATACTCTGCTTTGATGATTACCAAAATTTATTTTATTTTACATTTGTTGATCGGGATAGTCCGACTGGATACATGTCCATTTTCAGCGGAGGCTTGGGGAGAAAAGCTCCAAGGTACAAACAGAAAGACATTACATAAAACTTAAAGATATTACAGAAAACTTAAAACATGTTAGTAACTGTCAACAGTCTATAGTAGTAAGAAAGTTGTACAATTTAAAAAAAAAAGGTTAGAAAAGGTAAAAATCTTAGAAAGCATATAGGAGAGATATGCATGCCCATTTATGATAGGTAAGCAATTGTTCCCCATTTTTCTTCTTCATGTAGCTGAAGAGGGCATTGAATACATTATTTCCCAAGACAGCAAGACTAGTCAGGCTCACAGATTGCTCATGAGTATGCAAATAATAACTTTGACCATTGCAGGATTTTCTACAGTGGTACAATACAATACTGCCCCAGTCAGCTCTAACCATCAAGCCATGGCAGGCCTCCATCCCCTTAACATCATGATCTTACACTGCACAAAAATCAAGCAGTGGAAACATTCGAGGTCCTGTTGACTGGGGTGTGCCTAGGAAATCTCCTCTTTGCCTCTTTCCTTTCCTTATCCTCTTTCCTATACCTTCTAACTTACTTCTTTCCCAAATGTTCCTCATATAAAAAAATTAAAAAATAAGGGGTTTAATCCCCACCAAAAACATAGCAACTCGTCTCTAGTGTCTGACCTCCACCAGCACAACCCATTTGATCTCTTCCTTCTGTATGTCCCATCTGTTCATTCTTCCCTCCTCTTTTAAATCTGTCCTACATTCCTATTCCATTTCTTTGAATGAAAGTATCAGAATATCAACATAAGGAGACCCCTATATATGTTATATAAAACCTTGATATTTTTAAATGCATTAATAGGGCTGCATTGAGCACCAGTTGCCTTAACTGCATTTTGTTGGTTCAAGCAAGCTTGAGCACAGCTGTGCTCATATACCATTTCTGAGAGAAATGTGAGCTCACAGCAAAAAACAGTAGAACTGGAACTAATTAAGAAAAAAGCCAGAGTAAAAACCAAATGACAATTTATTACCAAAAACACATTAAGCAGTAATTGTTTTCATCTTAGCTCAAAAGACTTGTTCAGACTGATTAATGCAGTTAAACACACCAAATATATAAGCAGCTTTTAAAAAGATCACATAACACTTGTTGAACTAATGCTTTAACCCTTTCCTTTTAAGAAAGGCAACAAAATCTTCTCTATCATTGAGAACAGGTGGATAGCAAGCATTTAACTTTACTTGCCAAAAATATTCTAACTACCTGAGTTCTTCTTCAGCACTACATTTTTTTTCAAAGCATCTAACTTCATCTAAAACTAAGAACTTAAAATTAATTTTACATTTATTAGTTTTATAATGTTTCCCAAGAGTGTTTTTTTCATCCCCTATCATCACAGCATATTTGTGTTCATACACTCTTGTATATAATTCCTTAGTAGTACGACCAACATAGAAGGAATTGCATGAAAAGCACAACATTAAACATACAACAGATCTAGACTTACAAGTATACTTTCAACTCTATATTGAAGCCATTAATACAGATTCCTTTCACATCAGTAAACAAAAACTGACACAAATTACAATTATGGCATTTGTACATGCATGGATTAATACATTTATTTTGGTAGGGCTTCAATTTACTATTAAATACATTGTAAAGCTTTTTCCTTTCTTCTGTACAAACACAGGGGCATATCCTACTACTTTAATGATTTCAGAATGGCATTTAAACAAATTCCAATAAACCAAACTAATATTTTGATAACTTCAGCATCCACACTATTTATAACTTGCACAGAAGTTTTATAGTCTACCAATTTAGTATGAATATCTTTCTTTGTTGCACTTTTTCTTCTACTACATATTTCATTATATATTTCTCTTACTAAATTCTTGGGATACTCTCTACTTATAAACTTCTGACATAGACATACTTTCCCTTTTAAAGTCATCTTCTCTGTCAGTTAACTAATTTACCCTTATTAATTGTCCTTGACAATATTGATGTTAGATGTTTAGGGTGCATACTCCCATAAGGTAAATGACTGTTATTCTGAACATCCTTCTTATAAACTGTAGATGTTAATCTGTCCCCCTCTTTAGAAGCCGTCACATCAAGGTAATTAACATTAGTAAGACTGAAGTTTAAAGTAAACTTTAAAATGGAGCTAACATTATTTGAATAATCTAAAAACTGACAAAAAAGGTCCGTACCATCTCTCCAAATAAAAAAGATGTCATCAATAAAACATTTTAAAAAAATCTTTTATATAAATACTTTGAAAAATATTCAACTTCTCCCACACATGCATGAAAACGTTCACATAGCTAGGGGTCATAGTGACACCCATCACCATTCTATTGACCTGATGATACAAGCTATTGTTAAATTCAAAAAATTATAACTTAAAATTAAATCCAAAATCTCCATGAGAAGACTTACTGTATGTTTAGAAAATGTGTTAGATTTAATTAACTCAAACCATATCATGTCCATCACTTTTGTTATTTGGTATTGCCGTATAAAGGGATTTGATATCTAAGGTAACAAGCAAATCTTCTTCCTGCAACCTCAGGACTTCAATTTTGGTTTTAAAGTCAGAAGAGTCTTTTGCATACGAAATACTAGTTGCTACAACTTGCTGCATATGCTTGTCAACAAATATCGCCATTGCTTCAATCTTACTTTTGTTATTAGCAACTATTGGCCTCATGGGTGGGTCATCTAGATCTTTATGAATTTTGTGTAAACCAAAGATGTGACTCATTCTTGGAAGTTTAACTACAAAATATTGCCTTAACTGTTCAGTGATATGACCACTTAAGAACCATTCCTGTATCTGAGCATCTATAAATGAATGTTTTTTTTTCACTTCTGAAAATGATGCTTCTCTATAAAATTCAGAATCAGACAGCATTTCATTCATCTTTTGAACATACGTAACTCTATCTAATAAAACTAGGGCACTCCCTTTATCAGCCTTAGTTACCAATACTTCATTATTGTTTAAAAATACTTGTAATAAATTCCTTTCCTTAACAGATCAATTGTAATAATTATAATCAGATTTGTTGTTTAATAAATCAATAATCAGTTGTTCACACACCATAATGAATAGTTACAGATCCTTTTTAAAAGGGGCATTATAATCACTGTGCTTAAATGTGAGCTCACCTAAAACTTTACATTGTAATGTAATACTTTCCACATAATTAAGGTATAATTACACCCATTTTAAGAACATTCAAAAGGTAGGCATTCCATTACACAAGTTTTCAGATTACCATAGTCATAGCAAATAACTGGCATTCAGGATATTTGCATATAGGCATAGACATACTCTTCATAGAGATGTGCTGCACATCTATGAATCTTGGGACTATGAAATCCACTCATAGAATCATATGTGATATATACAATGATCAAATTAAAGGCAGAGTGCTTCTTCTCCTCTCTTTTTCTGTTCTGAACTTCATTCATGTGTGGTTAACTATATACCAATGCTTTACTTTCTTCCTAGGTCACCAAATTAGAGCATATCTATAATGAATCCCTTTTCTGGGTTGGTCCTCTCTGTTCAGGGAGGAAAGTATCACTGCATTGAACTATGAATTTCGCTGTGAAAAAGGAGAGGCTCTTAAGACATCTTAATTTATCCAGATGATTTTTCTCTTAATGGGGCCCCTTTGGCATGCTGGCTGAAGTAGGCAGGGATGGGTGTCCAATGGGCATCATGAAAGACCACCACAATTGTGCAGTGGCAGGTACCTCTAAATCTCCACCCATCACAATGCCTGACTTGCTAGCACCAAGCATCACCTCCCACTCTCCATCAGAAGCTATGGCACTGGACACTTGCTATCAGGTTTCTTATCCTCATCCTTGACAGAAGCTAACAGATATTGCTTCATCATTATTGTCTTACCTATGTTAGCTCAACCATCACCTTGGATGATAATCAAACCCAAATCATCTAGGTCATAGCCTGGGCTTCATCTCTCTGTGCTACGTATCTCACAAGTGACAAATGACTACATAACACAGATTTGGATTTAAATAAAGACTGATGTCTGTAAAGTGAGTTGAATTACTCACCTCAAAAAAAAAAAAAAGAATATATGTGTATAAAGTTGTACCTGAAGAAAACTTAAACAAGATAATTTGAAAATGTATAGTAAAATGGGCTGTGAGAGTCACATGTGGCATGAAAACCAGGACAAGCATAATTATGATCAAGTCTGAATCAGATATTTTTCTTAAAATATTATATTAACCGTTTTGAAAATAATTACAAATATGATAACATTTGAACAGTTATATAATATATGGATGTAATAAAACATGTTTTAAAAATACTGAAATGTAACTATTTGTAATATATATATTAAGCCTGAGACCAGAGAATTAATAAATAAAACAAGACATATATAAGATATATTAATAACAGTATAGAATTATTAATTAGATGAAGAATATGATTCAATAAGGGACAAAACCTTCAACCAAGGATTATTCCTTAATCTGTTAGCATACATTATTATCTCCTTTACTATGTTTTCTTAAATTGCTGTTTCATTTAAAAGGAAAAGAAAGTCTTCAAATTTTGATTCTGAAGAAGTTTTCCAGTTTTTGTGATAGTTTACCTGGCCACAGTGGGTATAGTCCAAGTTAGATGAGAAAAGTCTTTTTTTGTATTTCCTTTTCCAATATATTAAAAAGAACCATTTATTTTGTCAAAGTGAAAGTTTAATTCCATAAAGCTTTAAAAAATATTGTACTTTTACCTAAGAATTATGAACCATAATGCACTCATAAACTATATATGACCAATTAGCCCTTAATATGTTTATTACATATCCAGCATTCACTAATATTTTCTTTTCTCATTTTAGCAATCCTTAATGGAGTAACAAAATATTTAAACAAAAAATTCAAAGTAAATATACTCCAGTATAGGGTTCAAGATGTGTTTTTAATGGAGGAGAGAAGTTGTTTTTTGTTTGCTCAATAAACACTGTAAAATACTCTTTAGAAAAAAGTTAAAAAAACTATTATTTAAGTTTTAATTATCCTTAGCTCACATTGAATATATTATCAAGATTAATGATTGTATTCTTGATATTTATAAAAAAAAACTATAAATAAAATTTGTATCCATTCTGGAAATTCAACTTGACTAGAGTTGGATAATTAAGTGTAAATAAATTGCCTCATTAGTATTAATATTAAATTCTAAAATAATAGATTCAATTGATTTAAATGCAATGCCTTCAAAATATTGGTAACCATAATATAAATGTTGATTTTTCCAAGGGTTAAGCATATAATCCGGTAACTTACTAACAGTATTTTTGTTAATGAAAAAGGAATAAGGGATTCAAACAAAAATCAATAATTTGAGTTATTCAATATTATTTTAAAATAGTTGTAATATTAAGTTTAAATTAGTTGAATTGGATGAAGAATATATAGGCATTTGAATATACTTTCAGATACAAAGGGTTATATAATTTGAATTCATTGAGTCTAAATTATTCAATTTCACAACATTCAGCAATTGAGAATACAATATTTTCAAGTTTGATATGCAATTGGTATCTAACCAATTAAAATCATCTTAATAATTGCTGCTTTTGCATAAGTTTCTATATTTGACAAATTAATATCCCCATAATTCCAAGGCCTGTAGTGATGATTATACTTAATCTAGGTTTGTTTGGATACCATAGAAAATGTATAAGTAATTTATTTATTGTTTTTCTTTGTTTCTTATTTGGTGGTAATATAATTGATTGAGTTACATATAATGACTTTGGAAATAAAGTAATTTTTAATAAGTTGTGATCTATTTTCAAATGAAAGGTAAATTGTATTCCAGGAATTAATTAAATTAGTCATTGAAATTATTATCATTTCATAGTTATAATTTATAGTTTCTACTGAATTGTTAAAAATATGAATTTCCAGATATAATAAATTATATTTTTTACTTAGAAATTGAATATCTATATTTATTGAGTTATTCTTATTTATAAGGATATAATTAGATTTGAAACCATTAAAGTGTAGGCCAGACATTTTTGGAAAATGTCATATAATTTTCTCAAGTTCTTCTAGTATTTCAGAATTATTTTTTAATAGTTAAAAGCATGTCAGCAGCAAATAGCATTATTTTTTAATTATATTTCTGATTAACGTCTAAACCTTGTGTGAATCAGATATTGTAAACATGATAAAATGAAATATTTTGCAATCAGGAGTATAAGAGTTGAGCTACAATAAGTCATTTTTCTGAAGTACTCAAAATGTAACAAATGTATTTACAACCAAAAGGGATACATTTTGTAGAATAAAATGATGAAAGGAATTTATCTGTAGTATAAATACTGAGCAAAAATGTAATGTAAATAATTTAAAACACGATGATCAGATGGAATCCTTCTTAAAGAAGCTCAGACTAAATAAAATGTACCTTAGGATTCAATGCAAACATTTGTTCAAACATTCAAAGCACATATAAAGTAATTAAATTAAAGCTTTCTATGTACAAACAACATACGTATTCAGATCATAAAGAGTCTCCACTGGGTCCAAAATTACTTATTTGTAAATATTACTTCCAAATAGGAAAAGAAGATCCTTCTATACTAGGTCATTTGACTTGTCAAAAGCTTGGCATTGTGGAAAGAATTCTTTACATGCATATAGCTTTATTTTTTCATAATTGTGTATATTTATTTACTGGTTTGGTCTTTTTGGTGATTCTTCTTATTCAGATGTATACTTTAGTTTCCCAGCCATGTATGCATTAAGATAAGTTCCAGCAGCACAGAAAGATAGAACTGAAAGTGAACTGCAAAGAATGGGAAGTTTGAGCATGATCAGGTGAATATAGTGTGACCGCTGTTGGCAAGCCTGACAAAATTTTTGTTTTCCTTGATCTATATGAGCCTTATATTACTATAAACATGAATCATTATCCACTTAGTAAACCTAAGAAGTAGTTCCACTATATGTTATCCCAAATACAAAGTATTTATTTGCACTTGATCTTAATTTGAGATTTTCAATTAAATCCTGTCTGCATTTAATACATCTGTAGAATGAGATTCTTCAGTCTTCCATTTTGTATTTAACCAATACCTGGAGTGTTTTTGAGAGCTGTTATGCAAATTATCAAGGAACATAATATTGTAGTTAATATTTTTGATGATATACAGGTATAGCATATGTTTAGAGAAGACCAAGGCAAAAGTTGATCCATGTACTGATAATATTATCTCAAAATGGATAGGCATAAGCATAAAACCACTGTTATGGAACTGAGATACATGGATCATGTCTTAGTTTCTAAAGCCTTGAAAAAAGATTATGATGAGAATGGCAGTGGTGCAAATACATCCAATACAGAACACCAGCTGTGCTGCAAATACCTCCACTACTTTCATAAAACATCTCAGTATGATACAGTGACTTCTGAAGTTTATTCCTGATATGCTGGAAAGAAATCTACCATTAAGAAAATTACTGGATCAAGTTGTTGAGGGAAAAATATGAATCAGCTCACACATAGGGCAATACACCTGTCATAGAGTAGTAGTATTCTGCACCAGTGGTCAATTAACAGCTAAGCTAATAACATTGTGACACTGGAGCAATAGGATCCTTGTGGAAGCCTGACTCTATTGGCTATAGTGTTGACTAATCTAATAAGAACAGTCACAACTCACTATCATCTCTCACAGCATAATTCATATTAGCTACAGTGCAGAGGGACAGAGTGAGCAATGACCATAACGACAAGAATGCCAGGGTATGTGTAATCTGCTATTGTAAAACCATGGGCTGCTGCAGTATAGCAAGTGTCTGCAGTGGCAGGGATTTCCCTTCTATATTAATGATATCATGGCCTAGCATAGTATACCATGCATCCTTGTCAAATGCACATTGAGGTTATAAGATTTCGCATTCTTTGTGCTGGCGTATTTGGGAAAATAATTTCCAGCTATACAGGAGTGTTGTCTAAAGATTCATAGACTACAGGATTATAACTTTATAAATTCCCAACCTTGTCATGTGCTATTTGATTTGTGGCTTGTGCAATTCAAGAAGTTTACGTATTTGGAATGGGTATTCATGGTTATGTCTAGTGTCAAAAAAGTAAGTATTAGGTCCAGTGTTTTTGAAAATGACACAAAACATGGATATCAAAAGTATTTCATCCTGAGAGTCCATAACATTAACCACTAGGGTCTTATGCCTACTCATGCATATCCACACTGTTGCCAACAATTTTAAGTCATACTGTGGTTATTGGTGGTGCATGCACACACTTAGTGGTGAGGATACTTTATCAGCAGGTGTGTAGTTTTCAGCCTTGTGAGTGTTTTTGCCATTTCACACAGAGCTAATCAGAGGAGGGGCACTGAGCAAAACTCTGATCTGTGATATATACTATTAAGTATACTGTTTTGCTTATTCTAGATATTTATAACACTTTTATTGTTTGCTGCATACTGTTTACTGTGTTGTATAGCTATAAACTAATCTTCATGGTTGTACTAAAATTGTCTGCCTCACAGTGCCTGATAAATAACGTTTTTACTGTCACACTATAAATCTTTTCTAGCTAGTTTCACTGTTTGTAAGGTATTAAATGGAATTTTTCTCCACTTGTTAAACATCTGTTTGTTCTGATTTCCTGCCAAGGAGTATATCATATAATTGATTTGTTTGCAGTTGAAAGCATTCTATAGAGACTCCTTGCTCCTTTATCTGTTTAAAACTTTCATTTAAAGGCTTGCTGCTGTTTTTTTGCTGTGATAAAAATTACTGTAGTGTTTTCTGCTTAAGTAGTGTAGGTAGTAGCTGTAGCATTCTCTATATTCAGGATTGTGTTTCTGGGCCTAGTTGTTTGTTTGCAGAAGCTGTGAGTCTGAGCACATTTTCCAGGCCATCTTAGTTTAGCAAAAGACATTTTACACTTCAGTGAGAGTGTAGTGTTTATGGTCATTGGCTGATTGGGGTTACCTGGACTATGGCGTGGAGTAAGCACCTCATTGGTTCTCACCACCCTTCCCTATTGGTGTCTTGTTCTTATACTTGGTGGCTTTGCAGTTGCCCACCCCTACTGTAAATTTTATCTGGGACACTTCTCCCAGTCTAGTGTTATTAGCTCATTCTACCTAATACAGAGAGAACATTTGAGAAAGCCAACCCACTTAGTTTCTTAACCTTGAATTATCTTCTGTTCCTCCTTTCTCCCTTTTCAGTTTACTAAAAAAAACAAAAAGCAAAAAAAAAAAAACAAAACAAAACAAACAAAAAAAACAAATTAAAAAAACTTTGCTAGAATCTCCCTATGTTCTGGGTGAGCTTCTTAGCTGATAAGTATATTTTTGTCACTTTTAAACTATTCAGAGTTGAATAAAACAATAATTGAATTCAGTTCAGAACACATTTTGAATAAATTGCATTTATATAAACTGTATTTGCTTTAATACGGCTACACACTCAAGTGTGCTAGCTTGCACTGCACTTGAATTGTTTTTAGTGCTGTTTTAGCTGCTTTTCTGTAAAAATCAAAAAATCTAAGCTTGTTTTCTTCCTTTCTGTAACTAGTCTAGTCTATTTCAGATACAGATTTGCTGTTTCCAGGACTGTTTGTAAGCTTCTGAGCCCCCCAACACTTTCTGTGTTGGAGGGAAGCCTTCTAGCTTATCAGTGGGAGTGGTAAGCACTAGGTAGCCTATATACCACAGGAAGAGTGGTTTCTGGCCCAGAAATTGTAGTTTATTGGCAGTTTGGGAAGTTTTTCTATCACTTTTAACTTTCTGGTTTAAAAGCCCACATTTGTGCTTTTCCCACCTTTCCTGTAACTACTGTATTTCAGATACAGATTTGCTGTATCCAGGACTGTATGTAAGCTTCTTAGCCCCCCCAAGCCTTTCTGTGTTGGAGGGAAGCCTTCTGGATTATCAGTCGGAGTGGTAAGCACTAGGTAGTCTATCTACCACAAGAGGAATGGTTTCTGGCCTAGAAATTGTAGTTTATTGGCCATTTGGGCAGTTTTTCTATCTCTTTCAACTTTCTGTTTAAAACCCCACATTTTCACTTGTTTCCCACCTTTCCTTTAACTAGTCTAGTCCAGGTACATATGTGCTGTATCCAGGACTGTTTGTAAGCTTCTGAGCGGTGCCAAAGTCTGCTCTTCAATTTTTCCCTCAGATCTGCTAGTTCTCTCCTCTCATGTTCGTTTACCCATTTATTAGTCTAGCACTTTACCAGACTTCTTGTAGCAATTATTGTAGCACACAAAAGTGCTACCAGCACTAAATGTTCTACAAGAAAACAGCTCCAGTAAGTATTATTAATGCCAACCCCTCCAGCCATGTCTAAAGGTCAGTTCCCTGTGTTTTCTCCTATTAACATGGTGAACATGTGCATCCTGAGGCAATGTAGCAACTGCCTTATGTACACTGACAGCCCTCTCCTAGTACCTGCCAAAGCTGAGACTTGTGAGAGGTGCACGTATATATACAAATTAGAAGCTATGCACTCTCCAGCCAAGACCAGAATAGATGGTCAAAAGGAGAAAGTAAGCACTTGCACCACACCACATGAAACACATAGCCCTCCAGGACATACACCAGCACTGCATTCACATGAAAACACAAACCACACACCCACCTTCATGGAGGCTCTCAAAAAAATCTTCCCAAACAGTAGAGACCTCCAAGGCAGAAACACACTCAACCACCACAACACAACACTAATCATGAGACACATAACTCTCCTAAACAGTGTGCCTCTCAGCCAAATCCCCTAAGGTAAAAGAGTATGCCCAACACACTAGTCATAGGTGACTCAATAGTGAGGCACACTGATGTCCTACGCACTAGGTTAAATAAGGAGAAAGTAACAGTCAGCTGCCTGTCAGGTGCCAGGATCCACCACATAATGCACACACTCAGGTCCCTCAACAACAGGTATAAATATGACTCAATCATTGTACATGTGGGTGGGGCGGCTATGGTGGTGCAGCGGTTAGCGTTGCCGCCTCACAGCAAGAGGTTCTCTGGTTCGATTCCCGGCTGGGGTGCCTTCTGTGCGGAGTCTGCATGTCCTCCCTGTGGTCACGTGGGTTTCCTCCGGGTACTCCGGTTTCCTCCCACATCCCAAAGACATGCAGTAGGTGGATTGGACACTCTAAAATGGCCCTAGGTGTGAGTGTGTGGGTGTGTGTGACTTCTGTAGAAGGTTGGGTGCCGAGCTGGCAATTCGACACTGTAAAACTCCACTGCCAATCATGAGCGGACAGATGATCCACTGTTACGACCCCTAACCGGGATAAGCCGAAAAAAGAAGAAGATTGTACATGTGGGTGTGAATGACCTGAGACATACCTCCCTGGACTAAAAGAAAAGAGACATGGAGGAGATCTTGGATTATGTAGCCCAGACGGGTATGACCCTAGTCCTGAACAGCATCCTACCATCACCCAGAATGATACCACAGTACAAGCAGAAAATGATTGATTTCAACAATTGGCTAAGTTCCTGGTATCATTCTAAGGGCATTCGGTATCTGTCTGCCTGGGATGACATGATTGACAGACCTCAATGCTTTGCCAGAGATGGCCTGCATCTGTCACCCCTGGACTTCTGGATACTGGCCAAGGCTCTTGTCACCCCTATAGTGCCTTTTTTAGGTGGCATTCTAAAGACCAAATTACCAATGTAACAGCTACAAACAAATGGAATCTGAGGGTCATGCTGCTCAACGCTAGAAGTCTAAATCTCAAAATGCACTAACTCGAGGCCCTCCTTAACATGGAGAGCATTGACATTTGTGCTGTAACAGAGACCTGGTTAAAGACAGCAGAAGACACATCTGCACTACCAGGTTATAACTCATTCCACAACTTTCGGCCCCGGAACTTGGACTGAAGCTCCAAAGGCAATGGTGTTTCCATATTCATAAAGGATGTGCACACCTTTAGACTGGTAGCCCAATATAACACATCTGAGATACTTCAGGTGCAGCTAACATTGGATAAGACAGCGATTCAGGTCATAGCCTGCTATAGGTCCCCAACCATGTCCCAAGGTTCACACTCCATGTTCCTAAGCAACCTGAAGAATATTAGGGTCCAACCTAACACTCTCATACTTGGTGACTTCAACTACCCTCCATTAACTGAGAAAACTATTCATGTACCAATACACTTGCCCAATGTTTCCTGGAATTCATTAATTCCAATGCCCTAGACCAGCTCATTCTTACCCCACTAGAGGTAGCAACATCCATGACCTGGTCATTACTAACATAGGTGACCGTTGCTCTACACCAATAGTCAACTCCTCCCTGGTTAGATCTGACAACAAACTAATTAGCTTGGAAATCCACATCCATCCCACCCCCTACTTCCCTGCAAAGGTAACCACCATGAAAAACTTTTCCAAAGCTAACTTTGGGCTCCTAAAAACAGAGGTGGCTAACTTTATGGCACCCATACAAACAGAACATAGTTGCATGCCTGCCAAATCACATACCAATGCACTGTACGAACACGTGCACAAATGCATGGATCTCGCCATACCCAATAGAACCAAGATGCTGTCCTCCAAAGAAAGGAAGCCAACCTGGTGGTCCCTGCCATAAACAAACTCTACAACAGAATGAGGAAACTGATGCAGAATAAGCTGAAGTCCCACGACTGGAAAAAAATCCTTAACAGTCTTAAGAAAAAGTTGATATCCCTCATCAAATCCTCTAAAGCTAGCTATGAAAACATAATGCAGCAGATAGTAAAGACAACCACAAGGCTTTCTATGGTTATGTAAAGAATCTCCTCAGCAATACCCAGCTACTACACAATGGTGCCTCCTATACCTAGCCAACCGATATTGCCAATATACTGGCTGACAGATTCAGTGCCAACTTTACCCCTCTCCCCCCAAAGGACCAGTCACAATACCAGTATATTGCCAGGCACCCAGTATTACTGCTGCACATGTTAAAACAGCACTGTCCAAAGCCAAGAATACAGCTTCTATAGGACTTGACAATATCCCTAGCTGTGTTCTTCATGAACTACAGAGTGAACTGGCACCTCAGCTGTGTGCCCTGTTCAATCACTGACTCACCTCAGGCTTTGTCCCTACCAAATGGCACACTGCTACAGTCATCCCTCTCCACAAAGAAAGAGTGACTACAGACCCTGGGAACTATCGCCCCATTAGCCTGATGAGTCTGATATGTAAAGCTATGGAATGCATCATCATGGACCTAAAAAAGGATATAGGGAATCTCCAAACTCTGGATTCCACTCAGTTTGGTTTTGTGAAGATCATGCCCACTCAACTTAGTCAACTTCTTTGAGTCAGTCACCAGATCTATGGAAGAAGGCAAGGTGATTCATACAGCCTACCTTGATCTGGCCAAGGCCTTTGATACCATTCCCCACTCTGGAATCATAGAAAAACTCACAAAGTTAGGCATCAACCCCTATATCACTAGATGAGTTGCCAACAGGCTCACAGGTAGAACCCACAGTGTGAAAGTAGCTGACACCAAGTCAAACTGCTGACCAGTCTTGAGTGGAGTCCCACAAGGTTTGGTCCTGGGTCCTCTCCTTTTTGGTATCTATTTCTCTGAAGTCCAGGCCAACTTGAAGGGACTCTGGCTGACAAAGTTTGCAGACAATTGCAAGTTGGGAGCTATAATTACCTCCCCAGTGATATTGACATCCTACAGGAAGGCCTCACTGAGACCAATGACTGGTGTCAGAACCATGGTCTTAAGCTCAATGCCAAAAAATGTATCATCTCCTTTGGAAAAAAAAAACAGTTTCCATGAATTACCACATGGATTGTAATCCGCTGAACACAGAAGGCATTATAAGAGATCTGGGAACACAGGTTGACAGCAGCCTCTCTTTTGACCACCACATTGACACTGTGGTCAGAAAGTCCTTCTAGGTGGCACATCTCATTACTAAGGGTTTTGAATCCAGGAAAAAAGAGGTCATTGTCTCCCTCTACTCTTCCCTCATTAGGTCAGTCATTGAGTACAATGCCCTATTTGGCATGTATCTCACTAAACATCTGCAGTGTCCTGGATAGAGCTGATGTCCCAAAGGATATGTGGTAAGTTTGGTCTTTATAGAATAGTTCTATGTTTGCATGGTGCCTAACTAATCTTAGTAAGAAATATATGTAGTTCCCCATTTTTTTGATATTTGACTGCCAAGAACTTTTCCAGGATGCCATAGGTGGCAATCTAGAACACACCTACAGTGTCACCTATATCAGTCTGGAATACTCAGATACAAGTATGTCCTGTAATAGTCAGGCTTTGCTGTCTAGAGCAGTGGGGCTCTCACCATGCCTGCATGGATTCATGGACATACAGCCAACACCAGTTCTCTGTCCTGTAAGTGTCTGTCAGCAAACCTCTGGTTAGACAACTGGTCTCACCAATTAGGACTTGAATCATAGAAATTTCACTGACCATTTGCATACCTCTCAACCTGGAATCATAAAAAATATGGGAAAGAGTAGAGTGGCCTAGTGAGTTAATGCACTGTGCTATAGTTGACAGGGTCATGGGTTTGAGACTTGGCAGTGGTGATTATTTTAGGTATGTATCTCAGAGATTACCCCGTCTATGGAACAGGCTCCCCATCCATGTGAATCAGAGTTCCTCCCTAACCCAATTCAAGTGCAACTTGGACAGTTGGATGGGAGACTGGAAATTCATCCTTGGTTTGGCACATATGCCTCTAATGGACAAAGATAACCTGTAAATGGTTCATCTCCCAGGCCCATGCTTACACTTATCAAAAGTATCAGAACTTGTCAGCGATTTTGGATTCATGGCTAGGCTTGAAAAGCCCTTGTGGTCATTAGCCTAGTAAATTCCTATGAACCTATGAACAAAGGCTCATGAAAAATAGTTACAACTGGCCAAAAATCTGTATGCTGGTTAACATAAAAGTTGCATATATAATTATGCAACCCACACCCACTCTGATGGAATTGTGGGATATCAAATTTTAAATGCAAACTGAACAGACAAAATATGATCATGCAACACAAAATAAACAGAACAGTGTTTTATTTATATTAATGTTTGAACTTATATCAAACTATGAACGTGTACAAACTGCAAAACTAAAATACAATTTTCTTTTATAAAAATAAAATTAAATGCTTCAGCCTTCTACAGCCAGAAAATAAATGAGCTGGATTTAAACAGAGGAAATCAGCAGATAGGTAGATTTAAAGACTGAGAGCTTTTTGGCAAATGCAATCAGTTCTTTCAAAGCAAAGTAGTATAGCAATTAATTGAATTCAAATATATCTCTAATACCTTAGAATATACGGATTTAGCTAACACTAAGAATGCTTTCAATATAATTTCTACAAATATTAGTGTTATGAAACAATATTTTCTATGGAAAATATTTAAGCAATCTATTGCAGAGCTATCTATAAAAACATTACATTTGAAACACTTATATTTAGGCTCCTGTACTAATATTGCCGTTAGCTTTTTTTAAAATGATATTATTCTCACTTTGTCTAGTTTTCTGAGATACATTTCTACAAGATTCAGGGCCAGTTTTAGAAAATGTTTTTTCATTAGTGGTAAAGACTAAAGGGAGGTCTCGGTAGTTTAGTTTCCATGTTGTCTCTAAATGAATATGAGGTAAATTTAAACATAAACTTACTTTGCAAAGGTGCACATCAACTCTTACATAAAAGTTTAAAAGTTAGATATTTCCAAAAATAAATGTTTCCTGTAGTAAATGGTAATCATGTTTTTAAATGTTAGCAATGGTGTTCACTGGGAAGGAAGAAGATGGATTTTGTTTTGGTGACTTGCAGTATGTGAGTTTTGTGGTAAAATTAGGGCCTTTAATAGTAGGCAATATTCTAATCTTAGTAAAAGGATATTACAGTTTGCTAGGACAGCCAAAAGTCATTCTCCATAGCCTACTAATCAGTGGTGTAGCTAGAAAGTTTGTGTCTCCCATGGCTGTGTTTTAGTTTGCTGTTCCTCCTCCCTCACAAAATCATGGTCAAATGCCCCCCATATGCAGCCCTCTCCCCTGCACTGCAGCCATTCCAGTGTCCCATTACTTAGCTATTTCTCCCCATAAACACTGTAATGTGCATACTGCATTATGCTTTAATTCTGCAATGATTATTTGGATTTCATCTAGAACTTTTATTTTACATTTTATAGCACAAACGCTAATAGACATCTGCTAAACAAAGCAATACAGTCACACAATGAAAATAGACTTAGGGTAGGATTCACGATGGCTTGCATGGAGTCTAAGAGTCGTGTAAGACTCCATGCAGCCATCGTGATCCAGGAAATCCCGAAATCCCGTGTAAGAGACAGCTAAAATGACTCTTACATGGGCAGGGCGTGGATATGCTAATCACCTCACTTGCAGCCGGAAGTCATGCAAATGAGGTAGATTAGCAATCCACCCTGTATAAGAGTCATGTTAGGTGCAGAAATGTACTCAGTTTACAACTGAGTACGTTACTGCAAATAACACAATGGAGCCATGACAGCTCCAAATAAAGTGTGCAAATGTTGCAGTCAGCATGCCAATGGCCAGATATGTGGCCATTGGCATGGTAACCCGATGCAAACATGAAATAATTTTTTTTTTCAGAGATCGGTGAGGTTTAAACGCAGCGCACCCTCGCGCAAATGGGCTGCGCTATATGAAACAGAAAAATAAAGGTTTGAAACCCACAAATGTGGGTTTTATGTAATGCATGGATTTGCATTGCAGGGACTAGCAGACCAAAAACAACATGGCCACCGTCTAGTGGTTGCTAAGGGGAGAAGCTGAGTGTAAGACATGTAACTAAGCATTAGTAGGCAGTCCTATGTAAATGAGTGGAAGGATAGTGAATCACACTGTCACATAGCAAATGAGCACATTCCGTGTAGTGTAAGAGTTAGATAAGGGGGAGTAACAGAGTAGGAGATAGGTGACATCACAGGGGGGAATGTCAGGAAGAAATCAAGCTCATTGGAGCAAAGTGGTATGTGAAAGATGTCAATCACATAGCATAAAAAGAGGAGTGTCAACAGATAAGCATGAGAAAGTCAAGAAATGGAAGGTGTACACTTTGGCCAACACCAGAGTTTCTTGCTGTATGTGCATGTGCACGTGTGTGCACTGGGAGGCGCGAGTAAGACAGAGTGCATGCATGTAAGCGTGAGTGCGCACGTGTAAGGCAGAGTAAGCATGTGGGAGCCTGTTTAAAGATTTGTAAACCTGTTTGCGCTGGTGTGCGCGCGTTTTAATCTGAATAAGCAGATTCTAGTCTGTGTAAGCATGTGTGCACGCATGGAAGCCACTGTGAGCGTGTTTTCACTAGTATGCGCACTGCTCCTCCCTGAGGAAACAGAGAGGAAAAAGGAAGCAGAAGAAGTAGTAGGAAACTAGCAGGGAATACTTGTAGAGGAAGCAGGTGAAAACAATTAGAAGCAGGCAATTACACAGGCAGAATACAAGCCCAGCCCAGCACTTAAAACACTGCAAACAGCATTGCAGTATGTTTCTCTCAAGAGACACTGCAAGACAGGAGTAAGCTAGTAGAAGTGAAAACTGAAAAAGCTGCACTCAGACCAAACATGCCAGGGGCTGCCATAGCTGTCATAAGGAGACATAGGAGACTGACTGAGGGTGGTGACAATGGAAATGCTGCCAGACAACCCACAGTGAGGAGACGGAGAAGAGTGTACAGGCCCAGGGTCACCTACCAGGGGTTACATGAGCTGGAGATAGTGGAGTGCTATAGAGTGGACAGAGACCTCCTGCAGCAAATTGTTGAGCTGTGCAGGCCATGCCTCACACACAGAACCAACAGAGGGGAACCAATCCCAGTGGAAACCAAGGTATGTGTTGGCCTAAGAATACTAGCAACAGGTACATTCTAGAGACCAACTGGTGATATGATGGGGTTATCACAGGCATCAGCCTCCAGGGTACTGCACCAGTTCCTGGATGCCATGTCAGCACATGTCGGTGAGCATGTATATTTCCCCAATGCCCATGAGGTATTGGCCAGCAATATGCGTCTCTTCCAGCAAATAGCGGAATACCCTGAGGTAGTGGGTGCAATAGACTGCACCACATACGCATCAAAGCACCAGCCGGTGAGTGGGGTAGGGCCTACATTAACCACAAGGGCTTCCCCTCCATCAACTGCCAGGTTGTGTGTGATGCCCAGGGCATAATAATGAATGTGTGTGCCGGCTGCCCTGGGAGCTACCATGATTCCCATATCTGGCATTTGACACAGCTGTACCAGACATTTGCCAATGGGGACATCCCACATGGTCACCTAGTGGGGGATGCAGGTTATGCACTGGAGCCATGGCTGATGACACCCATCAGAAACACACACACACCTGAACAGGAATGCCATAATGAGGCACACGCATAAACACGTAATGTAATAGAGCGTGTGTTTGGGCTGCTTAAGTCACGGTTCCGGTGCCTGGACACATCTGGTGGAGCCTTGCAGTACTCACCAACTACATGTACCCAAATTTTCATGGTATGTGCTATGCTACATAATATGATTCTGCGAAAGCAGCTGCAGCAGGACCAGCATAGGGCCAGGACAAACAGCCCCCTACCATTGCCAAGGCCATCACAGGCAGAGCGTGACTTGGAGGAGGAACAACCTGAGCCTGCCCCAGTAGGCAGAAGGAGGCATGCCCAGTATGCCCTGGCCTTGGCAGAGGCAATGCATAGCACATACACCGGCTCAGTAGGAACCCTGGGAATTATACCCCTCTCTGACTCACTCATATAGTAACAGGGACGCCAAACGTGACACAATCTGCTCTCAAACATGTACAGGGAGTGTAGTATGTGCATCTGACAGAGGCATGATTGCCATGTGTTAAGCAATGTAGCACCATCTAGTATATGCAAACATGAAGACCCAACCCAACATCTCAGCCTCACCAAGCATGATGCCACACTATGAAGACAACAAGATCAAGTACAATAATTGGCTGAGGTATTGCTGATAGCAAGGGGGAACACATGGCTGACAGCCTGGGCTGACATGCCGAGCAAGACATGATGCCCCACCTGTTAGGGATGGCATGCACCCAGCACACCTGGCTGTGTGGATACTGGCAAAGGCTGTTGTCACCCCCACTGTGCCTGGAATAGGTAAGTCTGGAAACACAAACCCACCACCATAGGTAGCACAAGGGATAATAACCTGGACGCAATGCCACCCAACGCCAGAAGTCTAGCCTGCAAAGTGCATGCAGACCAAACCCACCACAGCATGGAGAATGGTAATATGTGTTCTGTAACAGAAACCTGGGTAAGGCCCAGAAGAGCACCCTAATACTACCAGGTTATGCCTCATACCATGCTCTACAGCTCCAAAACATGGAACACATGACAATAGGAGTGTGGCTACTAGTAATTATCAAGGATAACCACACCCCCAGGTTGGTACCACAGCAAGAAGCAGCATGGACTATCCATGGGCAAGTAACACTGTCTCAAACTGTGTACCTGTTTGAAACCTGCTACAGACCACACACACAAACCCAGGTACCCCAGCCAGCCTTCCTGAAGACACTGCCGAGTATGAATGTCTCATCAAATACCAAACAAGGCACACACAAAGTATGACATAGGTGGCAATCCAATATGTATGGAAGAAGTAAGCAGGGTCCTAGGGACACAAGTGGACAGTAACCTGTCATGTGACACTCACATTGCCAAGGTGGCCATGAAGACCTGCTATATTGGCCACCTTAATATGAAATGATGCACATGTAGAGCTAGAGAGGTCACTGTGCCCCCATACTCTTCCCTTATCAGGCCCATACGTCACAACAATGCCCCAGTTCGGATGTACCATACCTTACACCTGCAGCAGTCAGAAAGACCCCAAATGTACCCCACCAACAGGATAAAGGGTCCAAACATTGGACATCTGCAGCCTGGCTGAAGAAATCACAGCCCAATTCAGAAGCATACTGCACAGTCAGAGGTGATGTATGCCTGATGTACAAGGCCATGTCCAATCCAGGATGAATGGACATGCTCCACTGCAGAAACCCCAAATCCAGCAGACACAACACAGTGAGATATCTGAAACTCCACACATAGATTAATAGGATGTGCTGGAGGGACAGATCCATAACCCAGAGGCTCCTGACACTCTGGAACAGAATCCCAGTCCATGATAGGCTGAGCTCCACACACAAACTCAACAAGAGAAATCCGGTGAAGTGCATGGGAGATGGTAGGTGTACACTGGGGGCCATCCCTGTGTCACATCTAGGAAAGTAAACCCTACGTGGGCATAATATGCACATTGCAAGGGGTGTTGAGACCCACACACAGTCTATCCGTGCTCAAACAAGGCCAGGGCAGATAGCCTAGTATGAACCTATGAACCTATGATGATACAAATTGTACAGGACACAAAGGATTATCACACAGCTGTCCTACCTGATGGTAGGAACCATTGTGATAATCCACAGATATGCTTTGCAGCACTCTAATATCACAAACAATACACCAAACCCACACACATTGCCAACAGCCTACCGAACAGATTCCTTCCAAACTCCCCACCAGCACCTAACTGCCAAATATCTATCCCAGCAGAGTGCTGGCCCCCTGACATTGCAGATGCTGAGGTAACAACCAGCATCCACAAAGCACAGCACACAGCATCAATGGTACCAGATGGTGTCCTGGGTTGTGTTCAACAAGTACTGTAAGAAGAATGGAACAGCAAATAGCATTACTGCGCACTATCAGTCCTACTACAGGATATGTACCCAAAGAGCAGTGTACAGCAACAGTGGTCCCACACCACAAAGGGGGTGCCTGAATGGATACTGCAAACTATCACCCCTCAACCCCGACTATCTAGGTTGGCAAAGTAATGGAGAGGATGATCATGGATCCCATGAATAACGAGATTGGGTACCTACAGACATTGGACCCTACCCAGTGTGGCTGTCATAGGGCTGGCTGTCATAGGGCAGATCCTGCCCCTTACACATGTCTGACTCATGTCAAATGTGCACCAAGTCCATTGATGTGGGGAATGTTGATCACACTGCCTATCTGGACCTTGCTAAACCCTTCCATACAATACCCTAGTTGGCAGTACAGATAAGCTTACCAGCCTAACTATAAACCCCTATGCAAGTAGATGAGTTGCAAACCAGCTCAAGGACAGAACTGACCTGGCAGACATGCTGCGGCCATGGCAGACTGCAAACCAGGTACAACTGGCATCCCACAAGGCATGGTCCTGGGACCTCTCTTGTATGCTATATATGTCACATAAGTACAGGCCGACATGGAAGGACTCTGTCTGAACAGGTTTGCAGAGGACTACAAACTGGCCACCATATCGTACCCTCCAGCTGACACAAGCAACCTACAAAAGGCACACATAGAAACAGACAAGTGGTGCCACAGCCATGTCAACAAGCTAAATGCAGAATAGTGTATAGTCAACCCCTGTGGAAACACAGTGCATGGCCAGAAATTACCACATAGGTGTTAACCCAGTAAGTACATCAGGAGCAATAAGAGATCTGGGGACACAAGGTGATAGATATCTTGCATGTGACAACCATGTGTCTGTAGTGGTTACAGAAACATACCATATACCCACCTCATCATGAAGGTAAGCACAGCTTGGTTAGGGTAGGTCAATGTGCCTCTCCAGTCATCCAGCAGCAGCCTCACAATTGTGTACAATGGCCCTTCAGGGATGTACCGTAGCAGACACCTGCAGCAACTGGAAAGACCACACAAATACCCCACCAGGAGGAGCGCAGAGCTGTAACAGATGCCATGTGTTGCCTGGATAAAGAAACTGCAGCTCAACACAGTGCCATACTACCTGGCTGGAGGTGAACTGTGCCTGATGTATAGAGCCATGACCAACCTGGTATCAATGGACATTTGGCACCATGTAAACACTAAATGCTGGTGACCTATGCAGCTGACAGGCCTGAACCCCAGCACAGACATAAACAGGACATGCTGTACCGATTGGTCCATAACCCAGAAGCTCACTCCACTCACGACTAAACTCCCACTACAGGATATCCAGGGAGTCCCTCAGTGACTGTCATCCAGAGGAATCATGATGACTGGATGGGAGATGGTAGGTGTACCCAGGATATCACCTGTATGTCACGGGTACACAGAGGCACAGCACACTAACCGTGACATATGTCATGGCAAACACCAGTAAATATGTGTTGAAGGACAAACACTCTCTGACTAGCATTACAAATGGACTAGGGCACATGGCCATTGTTTGTCACTGTCCACACAAGTTGTGGAATACATTAACAATGTCATACAATCATGTACTATGCTGTCCATATCTGAACAAAATGCAACATGGCCATATCTGCACAACTGGCCCTCAACCAGTCTGGTCTGCTCACTATAAATATTACAAGCAGTGATAGGACTGAAACCGATTATACTGTCCACCACAGTGAAAGTTCTGCACCAGTACACTATACGACAATACAACTGTTTGGTCAGCAGGAAAGGATGATGACAACTGTATGCAAACTATCCCATGGCGACCCTGCAGGCACAGCATAATGCCTGTTAGGTTCAGACACAAAGCAGTTGGGCAGTAAGAACACAACCTGATGTCCAACACTCAACTGTACATGTGATATATAGATGGCTTCCACACACAAACAGAAATTTGGTGGTCCACAGATCCCAACATAAGGAAATGTCACACTGGGCATGCTCGCACACTTGATAAATGAGATGTGGCAGTCAAGAAGCCATACAAACTGTGAACTGGGCATGCTCACACACTTAGGCCATGTCACAGTTCAGCGGTTGCACACACATATCTGGCATTTCTATGTGTTAACACAGGAACCTCCCACAATACAGACATCTGGCCAGTGCACACAGTGAAATTACAGAAGAGACATAAGTAAAGCACTGGATCCCACTCATATGCAAACATCTCCCACAGTACACATGTTGTTTATAGAGATAGGGAAGGCTATGGTAATAAAGACCCACAAACAGTATATGAGCAACAGATACTTGAATCTGACAGGTAAACATATGGCGGTAGAGTGCAATACCTGACTGTTGTCCCTAGGGAATACAGAAGGCTATCCACAGTGTATTTGGCATCTGCCTCCACAGTACAGTAGGCCACTGTGCCTGTGCAAAGTTAATGCATAGATATGCTCTCCCCTGTACTGATGGATAGTAACAGATGTACATACCTCTTCATCCATAATGATGTCAGCACACTATACATATGTCAGGAGCAGAAATTATACCCAGTAATGTGAATAGCGTGCGCCGCTACTGCATCTCTAACAAGTGTCATAACATAGTTAGGTAGGGGTTTGAATCCTACAAGTGCTCAGTGTGTGTGTGAATGTGTGTGGGGGAGTAGTGTGCGCAATTCCATGTGTATGAGAAATGTCCCTTTTGGCAACTATTACTACACAACACATGCTGCATATTCCACTGTCTAAACACTGATGATGTCAGCACCCTATACGTACAGCAGGAGAAAACAATCCCCCCAGTAATGCAAATAGCGCGCTCTGCTAATGTGTCTCTCACAAGTGTCATAACATAGGTAAGTAGGAGTTTGAATCCAGCAAGTGTACAGTGTGTGTGTGAATGTGTGTGGGGGAGTAGTGTGTGCAATTCCATGTGTAAGAGAAATGTCCCTTTTGGCAACTATTACTACACAACACATGCTGCATATTACACTGTCTAAACACTGATGATGTCAGCACCCTATAAATACAGCAGGGGAAAGCAATCCTCCCAGTAATGCAAATAGCACACTCTGCTACTGCGACTCTCACAAGTGATCTAACATAGTTAGGTAGGGGTTTGTATCCTACAAATGCCATGTGTATTTTTGCCACACAGTTTGTCCATGTGTGTGGGGTGTTGTTCCCAATATTGCATGACATACATTATATCAGCAATGTCAATGCACACATGATGTATGTGTGTGCCACCTACACATATGTACCTGTGAACTGCAAGAGTTCACATGTCCGAAGCCTGCCTCATGTGAATACATGGAATATGCATCAGACAACTGTATGACTGTGGTGTTCTGTGCAGGGGCTGCATGTGGTATGTGACTATACAGTGTGGGTTGTAGATGGTGTCATCCCACCAGTGAGGGATACATGACTGGTCTGGAGCATATAGTCCACATGATGGTGATAAACAGGTGCAGCATGTTGTCACCACTTTTGGGAGTGGTAACAAGTTGTTCCATAGCAATGCGGGGAATGAATGATAAGAACCCTTTGGATAGGGTCTTGCAGCTAGAGTAATGCTCACACTCTATGTTTGGGTAGTCACAGTACAACCATATAATGGTGTGTGTAGAGACTGTCATATTCCCAGTATTGTCAGGAAGGCCAAGTGGGTTTACTGGGTATGGGAGTGTGGTGTGTGCCAGGCTATGAACCTGAAGGCAGTCTAACCCGTTGCACATGGAGAGGCTCTGATGCTTTGTGCAGTGCCACCAACCTGGGGGTGTGTGTATCTGAGGTGCCTTTGGATACATCCCCCCTGTTCTGGTTTGGTGCATGTGTAGGGGATGACAAGCATGGTATCAGGAATGACCTGGCACTGATGGTGCGTACCTGGGAGCCTTGTACCAGGAGTCTGTTACTGCACGGATATTGCTGTACCCCATGCTAAGGACAGTTTCCACTGCATGCATCTTGAGGTTTACACTGCTGCTGTTGAGTAGCATTTCTATTAGTGTCCTATTCCGTGTGATACCTGTGTAGGTGGCTATGTAATGTCAGCCTTGCATACAAAGGCACTATGTGTGTAGCAACAGCCTCTGCCAATATACAACGGCCCATGGGTGACAGGTGCAAGCTGTCCCAAGCAAAGCAATGTGGCTTGTCCAGCATGTAATCTCACACTGACAGGCATTGGATCCCCTTTGAATGTCACTGAAACATACGTTAATTGCAGAAACTGATGATCCTGTCTACATATTGTGGCAGCATTCTTGGTGAGGGTGAGATGCTACTCAAGGCCAGGGTCATACCAGCCTGTGCCACAAGCTCAGAGAGCCCCTCTATGTCCCCTAACATGTAGTCCAAGGAGGTGTGTCAGAGGTCATACACACTGGCACAGACAATGACTGAGTCATACTTCTACATGCCTTGGAGTGACCGGTATGCTTGTGTTATGTGGTGGATCATAGTGCCCAACGGGCAGCTCAGTGTGACCATCACCTTGTTCAGCCTGGGAGCAGGACCTCAGCGTACGTGACGATAGAGGTACCTCATCCAACTGTAGCAGGTGTGTTGTCAAGCCGTATGGCCTGTGACTGTTTGGCACACAGGCTTTGTGAGCTATGTGTTGCATGTGCTCTGCTCTGGCTTAACGTTTGCTTGTGTGTCTGCTTTGCAGGTGTCAGCTGCTCAGGCAGGATGCTATTCTGAGAGTCCAATAATGTACCTGTGTGTTTCTGTGTTTGGACTGCGGTCGTGGTAGGTCTATGGGAGACTGGTAATGTATTCACTGTAGTATCCCACTCCACCTGACAGTGAATGCCAGTGCTGTGTTAACAGAGCTTAGCCCCCAGTTTGGCTATGTGGTTGCATCTCTCACATATGTTGTACGTGTATGGGAAGGGGAGAGGGTTGTCTGTGTACATGAGGCAGCTGTAACATTGCCACATGACTCACAGATTCACCAACTGGACCTGAGAGTAGATCGACAGGTGACCTTTGCACATGCTACCATAGCATTGTGACTCCCATACTAAGTAACGACACATAGGGCCAATGGGGAACAAGGTACTCAAGGTGACTATGTGAGGATGTAGTGCTCCTGATTTGTTAGTGCTGGCATATATGAATGCTGTCTTGAGCAAATGTGAGGTAAGTCATATGCAATGTGTTACAGGCAAGCTACATGCAAACAGGACAAACAGTGACGTTCTGTCAAGTGACACATGGACATCAGTACAGTAAGCAATACAGATGTCACTAGGGATCCACAGAGGCACTGTATATCTGCACTGCAGGTGGAATCAGTGTTTCAGGAACATAACAGGCAAACATGCATACAAACAAAGCTACAGTCAGCAGGCCTGTATGTAGACTATGCTACAACAAACAAGGTGTACGACTTCCAGTAGGTAACAGTGCATATATGCAGGCACTATAAGCCAGTACCCAGACATTCACAGGTCAGACGGGCTGGGTCCAGCCGCACCCCACACAAGTGTATAGACCACGTGCCTTCGTAATGTTGAATCTTGGCCTGAATGAATGAATGTTGTCCTGATACCCAAGTGCTCATACCTGTAATAATACACATGTCGAATAACAGACACTGAGCCCTCACTCAGCAGTTCCAGACTTAGTATGATGTATGCTACCTGTCCTGGCACCACAGTATCCTTGACATGTATGGACACTCTCCCTCCTGTCTTAGTTAGTTCTGTGTTTTGGTGCTGTCATGCATGGTATGCTGTGTGACCTTGTAGTGCTAGTGTGCTCTTGTGAGCCTTGAACCTGTTGTGTAGTACTGCACAGATATCAACATCCTGAAACATCCGCATTGCAGAGTCGTGTGTGGACGGCATGCAACTAGCAGTTGACATGACCATCATTGAGTATCAATATGTACATTGTTGCATCCCCTGTGCTACCTATGTAGGTGGCCATCCCTTGACAGCCTCACCACCAGTATGCAAAGATGTGCAGACAGAACACTGTGGTAATTACTATGGGTGTACAAAACAATACAATGACATTCATACTGTAACTGCTTCAGGCATGCTGGTATATACCCACAATGATATCATTACACTGTACTGTTGTCAACATCATACTATTACAACACATCTGTGTAGTCACCCTGTGCATCAGCACCATGTTAACCTGTTCCTGCACCGATTTTACAGATTGCAGGAGGTGGCACAGTTTCATCATATGCACAGGGTGTGTACCTGGTATGCCTGAGTCTGCCACTGATACAACTAATTGACATGTCTGTGTGTGTGTGTTGGTGAGGGACAGCAGTACAAGATGGAGCAATGTTGATGCAGTGTGTGCGTGTATGCCATAGCCCTAGGTGTTATCACTTTGCATGCGTGTATGAATGCACAGTCCCACCTCATGGCTGCCATATACAGGTGTTTGTGAACAGCCACAGACTTACCTGCCAGGTCATATAGATCACTGTCTGTGGCCACGGACACGGTACCTGTGCCTGGCAGGGGTGCTACGGACCATATCAGGTACTAAGCCAGACTGGGTACTGTCATCAGAAGCAGGTGGTTGGTGACTGGAGACAGGTCCCTGTTGGGACTGTCCAGCACCACGTGCATGTGGTCTCCTGGAGCGGTCTGATGACAGCACAAACCCAGCATTGCTGGGGCTGCTGCTGGCACTATGTGAGCAGCCGCGGGCCTGTTGTCATCCGCGATGGCTGCCAGCTGCTGCTGTTGCTGGCATACGGCCACATCGATGCCTCAACCGTCCACCATTGCCCTGGCTCATGGACATGTAGTTGTGGAACAGATCTAATGTATCCCCCCAACATCTGTCAATGACCTCGTTGAAGTTACGGATGGCAGCCGCAACATCACGCATACTGTCACTCATGGCTGTGTGACATGCTCTCAGCTCCCTCAGACCCTGTCTGGTGTACCGTTCCATACATGACTGTGCCTGCATTACAGCCTGAAACATAGCTGAGGTTGAAAGACCTCTTTGGGCACGTCTGACAGGGGTGGTACACCCATGGATGCTCCCACGAGAACCCCTGGACGTCTGCCTGTGTGGTACCATGTCAGGACCCTGGCCATGGCTGCTGTGTGGGGATGCATGTGCCACCGGTACCACATTACCCTGGTCAATGCCCACTGTATCCTGTCCATCACTTAGGGACATTGGTGACAAAGGATGTATTGGCTGGATGACTGTGCGCATTGATGGGGTTGATAGCTGTTTAGTGTCAATTGGCTGACCAATGACGGACCCTGGCACACCTGCCTGTGCCATTACACAGGTATCATCATTATCACCATCCACAGCAGCTGATTCAGGTTCCCTGCTGCACAACACCAGAGCAGCCCCAGGACCTGTGGGAGTAAGACAGGAAACACAGTTTACAATGTATACAAAATGTCACCACTGATACACACATGCACACATGCACACATGGGCACATGCACACATGCACACATGGGCACATGGGCACATGCACACATGCACGCATGCACACATGCACACATGGGCACATGCACACATGGGCAGATGCACACATGCACACATGGGCACATGCACACATGCACACATGGGCACATGCACACATGCACACATGGGCACATGCACACATGTGCACATGCACACATGCACACATGCACACACCTCAGTATATGAGATATCAACCCACAGACACAAACACACCTGCAATCAAACACATAGCACTACTGCTTCAGCCTATTATTACTATTAGTATCAAGAGTATTGAAGGTAATGGTATTACACACTCACCAGCATGGATAGGTTGCCTTGCTGTTACACCAGAGGAACCTGCAGAAAAGAGACATTTATTGTCAGTGGGCACAACTGTGCCATTGATACTGTGGGCATGATACAGTTCAGTAGTGCAACAGTTAGCTTCCACAGGTGTACTGCAGATATTGAGGATATCACTCTTGCACAATAATTACCAAGATTACAGCTACAAAATGAGGACACACCTCACACATGCATAACCTAACAGTGTACAGAATGGTCAACTATACACATGGCATGTTACCTGCAAGCTCCGTGTCCTGCTGCTGTGTGGCTCCAGCCTCCATCATTACACATGTATGCTGCTGCTGTTGCTGTTGGGCTGGAGCCACAACACTTAGGAGTAGTCCCTCCAGTCTGTTGAGGGGGGGGTGTCTAAACACCCCACCACCTGTGGCAAGCTGTTGCCTGTGGATATCTGATGCACGCTGACGAACATTTGTAATTAAATCACTGCAGTGATGGCGTACCTGCTCATATGTCCGGTTATGTGTGCCTATATCATTTACCCGATGGACCAGGTCTTGCCACAGTGCAGCCCTCTCCTGCTGGTTCTGGCTGGTGTGGGAAAAGAGTACAGTGAAATCCCGCACCAGGCTCTGGTGTATCTCCTCCTCCTCTGCAGCGGAGTAGACAGGGTTCCGCTGGTGAACCATAGTCCTGAAAAGGAGAAGGAAAATATGTCAGCAATATCTGTCAGCAAACTATGGCACACATAATACACATGATACTTGACTGCAGTGATATAACTTAAACACCATATATAGCATCTGTCTGTCTATTGGGGATACACATATAAATGACCAGATATCAGTGCTCATCCAACAACTGTGCAACAGTACCTGGCACACTCCATACGACAGACTAGTATACTGCAGCAGTCAACACACTGTTTCAGGTACAATACACAACCTCACACTGGGGGTTTGTATCAAGGTACTGCATGGGGAACTTTATCAGCCCATGCACTGCACACAATGCACGTTACATATTTCACTGGTAATGCACACTACTCTTACTTGCCATAACCCTACCTACACCACAGTGACATACAGAGTAACACAGCACAACATATGGCAATGTAGTATGTGTTGATTGCAATACTTCACACACATGTCTCTGGCCTCACACCAAGGACACACACTACCATGACAGACAGACAGTCATGGTGAGCAATCACACCAGTACACAACATGCACCCAGTCACTAGCACACTCATTCCACCTCACATATTTCATTTGCAATGTGTTCATGGGTGTGCATTGTGTCTTAGGTAGGTAGTGTGCTTTTGGCCCTGGGCCTACAGCAGCATACTGTTATGCTACACTGCCCCTTGTGACACATGTGTTATGATTGTACCTGCTCCTTACAAACAGTTACACAGGGTGACTCATATGGCATATTACCTATCTGCATAACATTCAGCATAGGTATGTCTGACATCTACTCATGGGGAGCCTTGCTTCTTAAATCTGTGTGGTCTACTACAGGGTATGTCGTATCTGTGGGTAGGGTCCTGTACCTCCACCATGTGCTCTATACTGCAGTGACAAGGATGACAGACATAGGTAATTTGTGTTGTGGATGTTGGAGGTGTTACCATGGTTGTTAGACAACTGTCATGGGTGTGACCGAACTATGTATATCCAGCAGTGGTAACCTCTATGTAGGTAGTCTGTGTGCACTCTGTGGTCTTGTCAGTCACTCTGCATAGGTATTGTGTTTGAGTGCATTAACACAGTTACTTGCATATGTCTGTGTCCTTCTCCATATCTGTAGCTGTCATGGGAGGTACATACCGTGTAGGACATTGTGGGGTGTGGAGGGGTACAGTGACCTACATGTCCATAGCTGACACACCATGTCCGCTGACACATTCCATGTACAGGTATTACAGGACTAGTGTACCACTGTGTATATCAATGTGGAGCCTATTGTACACTTGCTGCCTCTGTTTCCCCCCTGACACATGCAGTGGTGGGCAGGCATGCACATATATGGTGGTTACTGGTGTCAGTGTTTTTGAATGGGGTATGGTACTCCAGTATCCACACTGGTGTTCACTCCATGCCTTTGACACCAGGCACCTGTTGCAAGACATCTGCACACATGTGCCTCACACAGTATATATATATATATATATATATATATATATATATATATATATATATATATATATATATATATATATATATGTATATATATATTGATATATTTATATCTGTATATATATATATATATGTTTGTATATATGTATATAAAATATGTATATATAGATGTAGATATATACATATAGATGTGGGGAGAGAGGGGGAGAGAGTGAGAGAGAGACACAGGGAGAGTGAGAGTGAGAGGGGGGTGGGACAGAGAGAGCGAGAGAGATAGTCATATGCAGACATATCTGTTGTCAGTCAGATCTATCTGTATATGTATATGTCTCTACTTATATCTATATATGTATGTGTGTATTACATATATCTGTACGTACATATTCTACCAATCACGATGTCTGTGCAGTAAGTGAGAACCTGGTTCAAGGCTCCTGAGAACACACCAGCAGTACCAGGCTATACCCCGTATCATGCTTTTTGGCCCCAGGACTCGGGACAAAACAAAAAGGGAGGGGGTGTGTCCATATTCATAAAGGACACCCACACTTTCAGATTAGTGGCAACACATGAAGCATCACAGACCATCCAGGTGCAGATAACCGCAGGCAAACCTGCTATACAACTGGTAGCATGTTACAGACCACCCTCCCAATCTCAGGAATCACTGTCAGCCTTCCTGAAGACATTGGAGGATATGAATGTCCCACCACACACCATCATATTGGGGGACTTCAACTGCCCTAACATACACTGGGTGCATTATTCTACCCCAAACACCCTAGGCCAAAGGTTCCCGGAATTCACTAAGTCAAATGCAATGGAACAGCTAGTCACCTCTCCCACAAGCGGAGATAATATACTACACCTGATCATCACAAACATGGGGACAATGTGCTACACACCGGACGTATACCCCTCACTAGTCACATCTGACCACAGACTAATCCCCCTGGATATACATATCCCACCTCCCCCACAACACAAAAGACTACAGTGGGAAACCTCTCACATGCCGACTTTGCACTTCTTATAACTGAGTTGGTATCCTTAATGCCCACTGGGCCAGTGGAAACCACTTCCCACAATGCAGACACCTTCACATATGCTTTCTATGGACATCTCCAAGAATGCATGGATCATGCAATCCCAAATAAAACCAAGACCCTCTCCATCAAGGGCAGGCGTCCTGTTAGGTGGACCCCAGCATTGAACAAATTGTATAACAACAGAAGGTAGCTACTGCACGGCAGAGCAGAATTCCATTGAGCTAAGGCATCTCTGATCAGCAGTAGTAGAAAGATAAGTTTTGTCGTACAAACATGCAAGGCCAGCAATGAGAGGGACATCGCTATGGACACTACAGATAACCACAAGGCCTTCTTCTGCTATGTTACACATCTGGGTGGGAACCCTCAGATATGTTCAAAGTTAGTTCACAGTGACAAACGCTACACTGAACACACAGATAATGCCAACATTCTGGCAGACAGGTTCAGTGCAGATTTCTCCCCTCCCTCACCCACACATGAGGAATTACTTATCCCAGCTGACTATAACCTCCCTGTCATCTCAGATGTCCAGCTGGGAACCACCCTCAGCAAAGCTGTAAACACAACATCATTGGAACCCGATGGTATTGCAGGTTGCATGCTACGTGAACTCCAAGAGGAGCTACACATGCACATTAAATGCTATTCAACCGTAGCCTTACTACAGCATATGTACCTGGACACTGGCATACATCAACAGTAGTCCCACTCCACACAGGAGGCACCTCTACAGATCCTGGTAACTACCGCCCCATAAGCTTAACCAGCCTGGTCTGCAACGTTATGGAAAGGATCATTATGGAACTCATACACAGAGACATTGGGGACTTAGACACTTGATCCCACCTGGTTTGGCTTTGTAGAGGGCAGATCCTGCCTTATGAACCTGGTTGACCTTTTCAAATCAGTCACTAGAGCCATTGACGAGGGCACAACGGTCCATACAGCCTACCTGGACTTGCCTACGGCTTTCGACACAATACCGCACTCTAGCATCATAGACATGATCAACAGCTGAAATGTAAATCCATATGTCACAAGATGGGTTGCAAACCGGCTAACGGATAGAAATCCTACAGTCAAACTCACTGGTGCCATGTCAGACTCAGAGCCAGTCACAAGTGGTGTCCCACAGGGCTCTGTCCTGGGACCGCTCATGTTCGTCATATAATTCTCAGATGTGGAAGCAGACATGGGAGGGTAGTGGCTGACAATGTTCAAAGATGACTGCATACTAGGTGCCATAGTCGATATACCAGCTGACACATACATCCTACTGACAGGCCTCACGGACACCGACAACTGGTGCTGGAGTCATGGCCTTAAACTGCATGCCACGTAATGTATACTCATACCCTTTTGGATGGACAAGGTACCCACATATTATCACATAGACAGTAACCCACTGAGTACAGACAAAGTAATCAGAAACCTAGTGAAACTGATCGATACTGACCTCTCATTTGACACCCACATTGCCAAAGTGGTTGGATAGACTTCCTACCTTGCCCACCTTATCATGAAGGGATTCACATCCAGATCAAAAGGGGTCATTGTACCCCTATACTCCTCCCGTATCAGGCCTATGACTGTGTACTATGCCCCATTTGGTATGTACCTCACCTGGCACTTGCAACAGCTAGGGGACCCCATAAGTACATCACCAGGAGGATCAAAGGTCTCCAACAACTTTCATATGCTGCCAGACTAATGTAACTCATACTCTATTCCATAGCACATTGCCTACGTAGGAGTGATCTGTGCCTGATGTACAAGGCCATGTCCAATCAGGTATTGATGGACATGTTCCACCTCATACAATCCAAATCCATCAGAACCACAACAGCTACAAATATAAACCTCAGCACACATATGAATAGGACATACTGTAGGGACAGATCCATCACTAACAGGCTTCCCATACTGTGGAACAGGATCCCAGTTCATGTTAGGCAGAGACCCTCACTGACACTCTTCATGTGAATTCTTGACGAGTGGATGGGAGATCATAGGTTTACAGCAGGGGTCATCTCTGTGTCACTACTAGACAGAGGCACAGTAAACTAATGCTATTATGTAGGGGGTCTTCACTGTGTCACTACTATACAGAGGCAAGTTTATAAATCTATTCTATACACTGTCTGCAGATAGCCTAGTACTAAACTATGACACTGTGAAACTATATATGTCTATGTATTTCTACATCCCTCTCTATCAATGTATACACATATGCATATTATATATATATATATATATATATATATATATATATATATATATATATATATATATATATATATATATATATATATATATATACATACATATCTCGATATACATATGTATACACATGTTATATATATATATATATATATATATATATATATATGTATATATATATATATGTATATACCCCTTTTTAGTTCCACATATGTATACACACAGTAACGTACTGCTGAACATCCATTACTGTACAACCTACTTGTACATTGCACTACAACCAACATTGCTATGTGCACATAGCTACCTTCACATACATATGTATGTAGAGACTTCAGTGACAGTTGCAGTATGTCCCTGGCCCTATGCACATCTTCATATACATAGATACAGACCAATAACACATCTGGAGGGTTCACAGTATGTAGACTATTATAGTAGTACTTTACATTACCTGTGTTTGTTGCAGCTGTTTGTGGAGGCTTGCAGTTACTTGGCCTGCTGTCAGCCTCTTTGTTTTGTTGTTACAGGTTTTTTTTTCTTTCTTTCTCTTTCTTTCTTTCTTTCTTTCTTTCTTTCTTTCTTTCTTTCTTTCTTTCTTTCTTTCTTTCTTTCTTTCTTTCTCTCTCTCTCTCTACCTCCAGCGGGTGCAATGACAGTATTGCATGTGTGGACTGGGAGTACAGGATGCTTTTGTAGATATCTGCACATGTCCATGTGATGGCCTCTGCACCAATTGTTAGCCAGCATTTACTAATTGCATGCAGCCTGTTGTGTAGTGATTGCAGTTCTCACTGTGATTACAGGACTGTGCTATAAAAAGGTCTGTTAGGTAGGCGTAGCCCTTTCAGATTATCAGGGTGGGGACCATGCTGGTTTGCTGTGAACACTGTTCTGTGAGTGTAAGGGTTGGTATGTCCCTCATATTTCAGGCTGTGTTGTAGACACTGCAATGCATGTTGTTCTGTAAGCTGAGTATTCCTTCCTCCAGTGTCCTCTTCTCCATGTGTATGTAAACTGACACCTACGACTAGTAATACTGTGTATATGAGTGTGTGTGCTTTCCTGTGGGGATTGTGGTGTCACTGGTATATAGCAGTGGCTCTTGCAATCTGTTGCTATGGCTTCAATATTTGGCCTTTACATTCACTCCTTGTATGCCTGCTAGGTGTCTTTCCTGTAATGTGTTGCTATGGCTTTCCTATTTTCCATTTACATTCACAGCTTGTAATGCTTGCTAAATATGTTTGGGCAGCAATTCCCTGTGTGTTTGTTGTGGTAGGGTGTTACTGCATGCAGTGTGGTCTGGCCATGGTGTGGGCCTTGACACTTACAAGGGTATTTGATCATGCTGCTGAGCAGGCCTCACATACTCTCCAGTGCATCTTTTATCAGCCTCATGGAATGGTACATAGTGGTGGGATAATCCAATGACATATTCTGATATTCTGCAGTTGTGACTGTGGGTTATTTCAAGCATATGTATTAGTACACCATTTGTAACGTGCAGGTGGTGCATACCTTCAGTCAGTCATAGTTACCATTGCATGTGTAGTTACACCTTTCTGCCTACTGTTAGTACATTTGACAGGGTGTCAGTGGGGCACAGTTGACATTTGTTTTCACATCAGCAACATCCCTGTAACTCAGTCACAGTTGCTATGTCTGATCTCTTAACTATTCAACTATGGCGGTGTTTATCCTGCTCTGAGTATGTGTGTGGCTTGCCAGATGCTACTGTGTACATTATTACCTAGTAGCTACCAACTAGCATGACTGTTTCTCAGCACACAGTACTATTTTACAAATCCACTAGATTTGACAGTAAATATACATGACATGCTTTGTGTACTAGACTTGCTATATTCCCTTTACATTAATTCTTACTATTTTATGATATATTTCTTTCAGCACAATGTTCTTGTATAGCAGTCATGGCTTAGTGGTAAGTCATGCAGACTACTGTTTCCAAGGTCCTGGGTTCAAGACTGAGGGAGGTATTTTATTTTGCTGCTGAGAAAACTACAGGCCTTGTCATTCAGAGTGACTAAGGCACTTTTAAGCAGTTGTTAGGGGGTTAGCGCTGGTTTGTGCGGAGGTCACGCATGCGCACTGCAGCTTAGCTTCACGCACAGAAGCGCACACCCGCTTACTACTGCTTAAAAGTGCTTATTCTCGCGCACATCCACGCTATTTTCTTTTAAAGAAAATAAAATGGGGAGATAGGAAAGTGGTGAAAAAGAGGGCACAAAGAGGGTAGGACAGTAGGAAAACAAGCTTGGGTTTTGCAGGAGGGATGTAGGAAAGGCCCATAGCTGCCCATTTCTTCATCAGCAACAGCTGTGCATATGTTTGTAATTTGGTGTGAAATTTGAAACCTTGCACCCCTGAGAGAGGTGTGAGGACAACAATAATATTTGTTGTACAGCCAATTGTAACTGCCAGTTTACATGTCCAGCAGACATGTGTGCAAAATGGGCAGCTATGTATGGGGCATAATTTTTTGTGGGTACAGAGTGCCCTTTTTTTACAGGTGAGAGTGGTATGTCAGGTACAGGAAGTCAGTATAGCTGGGGAGGTAGGTAGGGGAGGTTAACAGACAAGACAAACAAGATGCATACAGGGATGGTGTATGACACATGTGGGGGGGTTACACAATTGACGGGGACGGATGTTTGGATATCTCGAGCCCATGATCCCACAGATGGCAACAGTGGAACTGAGATCCCCACCCATGGGCAGTTGCCACTATGCCTTCACTGCCCAGGATGGGGCTGTGCTGGGGGCTGTGTAGGCCGGGCAGCAGGCACATCCATGAGTTGTGCCACCCGTGCCTCAAGCTGGCGTAGGGGCCCAAGCACAGCGTGATGGATATCCCTACGCACCACAGTCTGGACACTATGGAGGGTGAGTGGCTGTTCTCCTCTGGCCATGTTTGCAGAGAGGGGGGACGAGCCCCATCCCCTGCAGTGCTTCCACCCACAGGTGGCACAGGGCCACCGGAGGAGGGTCCGGCCTGGGCACTACTGCCAGGTGCACTCGCCAGCTGTGGTGGGAGAGGTGGGTCCGCTGGAACCTGCCTTCCCTGTCGTCCTATGTTTTGCATTATTTAGTGACAGTTTGGGTTAGTAATGTGCAATACCATTCACAATTAGTTGTAACAGCATGCATTAGTATTCCCATTAACCAAACACCCATAAATTCAAGCCATTGAACAGCAAGCATAACACATTCATAATTTGAACAACAGTACACATTCCAACAACATGCAGGGTTGAGAGATGGCAACAGGCCATCAGGTTTGGATGTATGAACAGGGCACATGCATCAACGTACATGCAAATATTTATGAACCAACAGGACAATTGTCCAGGGGTGTTAATTGTGAATACACATACCCATTTCACGTGGAATGGATTATTTGTGGTTATAGGGTAGGGTAAAGAAATATTTCATTAACAACTTCAAATACCTATACATATGCTGTACATTTCTACTAGCTGTAGATATATACACACTACAGGTCTGACTACAGTTTCCTATGTGACAACTTATTCATGTTGGTGATAGGAATGTTACTGCTACATCAATATACATTTCATTTTTATTCATACACATTCATATCTGACTTATTTCAGCTGCATCATCCTGCTACATTTGCTTTATATGGCTATAGACAACTGTGGATGTTTGGTATTTCATACAACCATACTATCTGCATATTGCAAACTGAGAGCAACATATCCAGATTTTGGGACACACATTCCAGCTTCAGTACTTTTTTCAACACATTTTGCTGTTTGGTTCTGCCTGTCACATTCATTTCATTCTGTACTGACTGCAGTATACTTTATTCAGGAGTTATTACTACTTTATTGGTGGATTCATACCTCTTTCTCACACTCTCTCACTTGTTTTATTTTTACAATTCAGGATGGTACTTAATTCTAGGCTTTATTGACATGTTTTACTTTTAGTTATAACAATCCTTTCCAACAGTCTCACTTGTGTCATGTTTCAGAATTTAAACAGGGATATATTTCACACATGTGTTTTACTCAGCTTCTGTAGCTGTACTTTTCAGCCTGCTGCAGGTTATGTACTATTATATTACAGGTGGAACATCTTTATTTCAGACTTGTTTCATTTTTATTTTTGGATTACAGGCTGCATCACACTTTTGTAATCAAACAATACTTGCAAACTCTCTTACACTGTTACTTGCACTTTTTATTAATAAGTGACTACACTGCATTCTTTTGCAAGCTGTCATACTTATATTTTTTTACAGTTACAGGGAGAGAATTACTGAGTGCCTGGTGGCGCAACCGCACCAGCCTATCAGCATAGGCTTGACGGTTCGCAGAACGGACACCTGCAGCTGCAATATAAATGAAGTAATATTGGAATACACATCTCCATAATATCAGCTAGGTTAATTTCTTACATAAATAATTACATGTAACTTAGTAGTGGGGCGTTGGGCATTTGCCGGGCCTCCTGGATCCAATGGTTCAGTTGGTCCTGCTTCCATCTCTTCAGGTCCGCATGGTGGTGATGGACCTGTTCACCAGTCCTTGGTATTCCTGTGGCACTGGTGAGATCATGTGCGAACCGGTCCCATGCCTCAGCCCTATATGCTCCCCACAGGACCTGGCCCTGCATGAGTTGGGCCTCATGATCATGGACGAGGAGCCAAACCATATATTTGGACTCCTCAATGCCCCACCTCTGTGCTCGGAAGCAACTACCCTCTCCTACATCTGACATCCTGACTGCAAGTTGGTTCCACAATTGGTTATGCTGTGTATTCCCACCTATGGACCTTATATATGCCGTTTTTCCTGCACTTATCTGTGATTGGCCATTTTGGAATTGTATCAGCTTCACAAAACCTGCTTTGTCATGCTCCTCTTTCCATTCATTCATATATATATGCTATTACTGCATTTCTCAGAGCAACTGTCATGGCTTAGTGGTTCAGTACTTTGACTATGCTGCATGGTATCCTGAGTTCGAGCCTCGCCATTGCTTTTTATATTTTATGACTGTCTACACAGGCTAGGAGGTGTTTCTGTGTAAAGGCAGTTTTGATACAGCTTGCTCAACGTTGCCCGTCGGTTAGCTTGTTGGCGGGGTGCGCAGCTCCGCGCAAATGGGTCACACTGGCTTACGTGCCGTTTGGCTGTCAGCATGCATATTATGCTCAGCTCAGCTACGGGCACACAGTTTCAGCGTGTTGGTATTCTGCTCAACCCTGGCAACTCCTTCTACACCTGTTAAACCACTACTCACCTACGGACACTCATTTTACACCTGTTAAAACACTGCTCACCTACGGGCAGATATACTCAACTTGTTAGAGTATAGCTCAGCTTTAGGCACATCTAACATTTTTGTTTTTTTTTATTATCTCACATTTCTTCAAAATACATGGCCCATTTCATTACACTTTACATAAAATATAATTTTATATATGTACATATATGTCAGGGAATTGTTTCATGCTTATTTCACTAAAAATAAAAAAAATGATGTTGTGGGGGCTGGAGCCATGACTACCTCCTCTTCAGCCAACGTCTCTACCGCTACGCTATTGCTTCTTGGCTTACTTTGCATATTTAGTTCTTATATGCTTTTCCACTGACTGCTAACTGTGGCTAAGCACCGGGCACGCCAGCACAAACGAGCGCACTCACGGGCAAACATCTTTAAAACTTATAAAAAATATATAACATGTTCATTTTTACATTTTATGTTCATAGTCTGTGGGGGCATGTGTTGTGTTGTGTCTATTCACATTTACACGGACTCTGTAGTGGGGGTTTACTTTCGGGACTTTTACTCTTCTGGGGGCGTGTCTGTTTGCAGGGCTCGCCCTATGGACACGCCCCCTACTGTCTTACACAGACTGTGTTAACCTTAGGTGTGATTCAGCATGCCCTCATGCATATGCATGGCATGCTGATGTCACACCGTTTAACTGCAGCCTCCGTGTAAGCCTTGTAACTCTTACACGGAGGCTTTGTGAATCCTGCCGTTAGCATTAAATCTTCTCTGCCTTTGAACTCACATTAATTAAAACAGGATTGAAACACACATTCAAATAAAATGCATCTGGTCAGTGGCGGGTAAAGTTTACTTTTGGGTTGTTTTCAAATCATACACCCCTTGCACACATATTTAGGAACGTGCAAACATATGTGTGTTCTTTGATTCACCTTCCCGATTGTATTAAATTATATTCCTTGTATAATACAGTACACATGTTAGAGTGCATTTTAAATTTATTGTTTTAACCATTTTTCCAGTAAGCAATGAAACAAAATGTATGAATCAATAATGACAGAACTGCCCAATTCAGAACATTTGTATCATAAAAGTCTACTCAAGCATCTATCATTACAATCCATCAATATCAGTAAATATGCACAATCTCTGCAGAAGTAAAAGTCATTCAAATAATTCCAAATTAAGGAGTTTGTAACTAATGAAGAGATTGCTGCTAGCAAAAAACTTTATATTTCATTGTTTCATCTACGCATAAAGTACCTGTTGCCCTTGAAGAATAAATTGTCTATGTTACATTAAAAAAATGATAAGCTAGTAATATTGCAATAGGTAATGGATGGCAAACTGATAACAGGTTCATAGGTACTAAGCATTGACAAGGAGGACATTCTCAGGACTACAGCATCCACCATCTTTAAAGGTACAACACGGTACAGTATCAGCAATCCATCTACCTACTGTGGGAGTAGAACCCATAGCCTTCTACATCAAAAGCAAGTATACTACCTGTTGTGCTACTGACAAGGCAAGCCGATTTGACATAAGCAGTGCTAAACTTCTTTTCCTCTAAAAAACTTTGCAGTACAAGAAATCTGGAAAAAGCCAAAATTTATTTGGAGGTGGGAGACAAAGGCCCAAAACCAGGGACACATTTTAAACATTGCTTGCATAATCTTAGAAAGTTGCTAGAATAAAATGGTTTGTGTTACCATGCATTTCCTGAAAGATAGGAAGACTGAAACCTGGATGGCTATCATTATTTAGTGAATTCAGTTCTCAATGATTTGCCAGAAAACCACAAATTTTAAGAGGAACAGACAAAAAGTATGAGGTAAACACTCCAGGCATTCTGTGAAAATCTGGACAGTTGAGAGCTATGGACTCAAGTCCTTGAATCAGGAGTGGTGCTATGGGTAGTGAGCTGAAGTTGTTGTACCTAAAGTACAGGGTTTGAGCCTGAGTAGCACTAACTACCACTGGGACATTTTTTACACATACACACACACTTTCATTTGAACATGTGAAGCAGGAAAAACATCTTGAAAGATAAGATTGAACACACACAGTGAATTGCATAGTGTAGTGGCAACCGGACTGGAAGAACAACATGTGCAGACATATGGGACTCTTCTTAAAGAGACCTTGCCCCTTAACAGTTCCAAAAGTGCTGCTCCCCACAGCTATGCTGATGAATCCAACTATATGCTTTCCAAACCAGCAAACTCAGTAGCTGACAGGAGCCTCCATGAAAAAGTCATGTAATCTCCCCATTCACTTACCTTTGTACCATTTCCAGCTCCTGGCAAACCCATATGAATGGCACGATGAGTACCCCTCCAAAAGTTTTTCTTTCATCGACCTTTGCTGTGGATGCCATACCATTCCTAAAGGAGCCCTTAAAGCAACCACAGCTATTATAAAGAAAAAGTAGATGTGGTAGATTGTGTGTGTGTGTGTGTGTGTGTGTGTGTGTGTGTGTGTGTGTGTGTGTGTGTGCGCTCATGCATGTAAGGCAATGAATGCATTTTTTCAGTTGTTTGTTTTAGCAAAACAATCATTATGTCCTATTTTGGTTTATCAAAAGGGACGTTCACTTTTATATTACTTGCTTATCACCTTACTATGTGCATTAAGTTTAGAAGTAAACAAATGCCAAATTGTGCCCTGTGATTCTGGACACAATCCAACTGCAAAGAAAAGTTTCTAAATCTACAGTACGTTAACTCTGTGAAAAAACTCATGCACGGAGAAAGTTCAGACCTACTCACTGAAATTACATGTTCACACAGATTTGTTTAGCTTATAATAATTTCCGATTTGGCAAAGAAATGATGAAGTCAAGTAAGTTTTATCCATTAATCAAAAATGATTTGATTAATTTGGTGGTAGTGATGCACATATTTTGAAACCACTAGCATTAGAAAATATGGTCTAATATGACATATACCTTTTTCCAGTAAAAGCTGAAAAGGTTAGGGATTATTCTAATCCTATGTGCTTTCACAAGCAGTCAGGCACTACTTCACAATTCACATCAGCCTCCGGTAAAAATTGTAGAGCTTACTGATTGGATGACTGTCTCCTCACTAAACCCTACCCACTCCACTGTACCTTGCAAAAGGTTAGGAATCTTATGTGCTTAGTTTACATCATATGCCTGCAGAAATTGTTAAAAAAAAAAGAAGAGAACAAAATCAGGTTTTGGAGGGGCCACTCAGGAATTCATGGCACCCCATTATTTTTCCCTTAAAACTGGTAAATTCCAATAAATCTGGTATGGTTGGGAGGTATAACCATTTGGTATCATATAGGCTACTGAGTGGTGCTCTCTCTCTCATGTACAGGGCCTCAACAGTCCCTATTCTCTCAGATCTACTACACATTTGGAAATCCAATGATGGCATAAACTCTCACTCAAGAGATCTTAATCAGTTCTACAACATAAGGGATACATATGTATTGTAGATCAATATGTGTGTATATACCTTTAAGACATTATCCAAGGAAGTCCACAAGTGTATAAATACTGAGCACATATAAGCCTGACTGCCATTTTGTAGTTAGGTGTTGAGATGTAAGCATGTATGTATGTTTTAAGCTCTGTTTGTTAACTAGTTTGTTGGTGTTTAATGATACTGCTATCTATCCTGATGTGTTTGTATGTATTAACTCATTACATCCAAGTGATGCCTCCAGGTGCATCTGTAGTTGACTCCTACTGATGCCTCTAGGTGTCAAATATTGCTTGTTCATATTTGCATCAATAATTCCAAAACCATGCTATGTACAAGGTTTTAAAATATTTCATCTTAAAGCTTAGAGAATGGGAAACTCAACTGCATTAATATTTGAACTCTGTCTAGTGCAGGTAAATAGATATTAACTGTTGCTTTTATAATATTAATTTATATAGACATAACTTTCACACTTTTCTAAATATCTCAACAACAAAGTAGTACAGACAGTACTCCTTAGCCTCATATGAATGCTCTCAGCTAAATGAATAAAATGATGCTGACAGTATGTGTGTAACTTGAGTGGCTGCTGAGGTATTGTAAGTTGTTTATAAAATATTACAAATGTAATAGTTAGTGTGTTTACTGTGACTTATAAAACTCAGTTTAAGACATAGAACCTAAAGAATATTACCATGATAAAAATAGTTTGTGCTAAAGAGTTTGCCACTTATACTTCTTTCATAACCACTATGGTTGCAAAGATATGAACATTTGTTTGAAATGTGAGGACAAAATTTGATTCTGTCAAAAGGTTTAGGCTCCACCCATTGGAAGTTACAGTACAAACTTCCTGAGCTCCACTGGAGGAAATGAGTTAAAGCATCAGAACGAAACCCCAAGCCTTCTCATTATATTTGTTAGAAACGAATGAGTGACATGGTGTCAGAAGAGGCATGTCTAAAGGACTTGGTGCCAGAAGCTGCATATCTAAAAGGACATGAAGTTAAAAGAGGCATACCATAGGGTATGGAGTCAGAAATGGCTTGGCTAAAATGACGTTATGCACTTATTTAGATGGTGGTGGAATATACAGGACTGGATAATTCTAAAATGTGCAAACTTTGCAAAACAGGTCAGAAATGAATTTCAGGTATTAAAACTTGCTCAGCACTACTTCTTTCACATAATATGAAATGGGGCATACAGAATGTTGTAAATAATTTTTGCATAAACAAATATGTATGATATTGTTAAAATTATTCAAATTACTAGGGAACATGTTTGAAACAAAGTCAGAATTGCATAAAACGAATAAAATAAGGGAAAATAACCATATTTCTGCAAAGCATGTATTTTTCATATTTAAGCAAAGATATCTGAGTTATCAGAAGTGCAAAAAGTGTTTGCATGTTTGTGCAGTATTACAGTAAAGCTATTTTGCAAACATGCAACCATTACAAGGGATATTTCACAAAATACAGTCATTACAGGGCATATTTCGCAGAATGCAACAATTACAGAGCATGTTTCGCAAGGTAAAGTATTTTGAAGCGTTTCTTGTGCATTTGAATGTTGTTACAAGCTCACAGAACTGTTTGCTCATATATAATTACAAGGGTCATATTTTCAGTGTGTTCAAGTATACTTTGTGGCATGGCAGATGGATTTCGAAAACCCAGTGTACTTGTGTTTGACAGTAATATTGCTGAAAACTAGAGAATGTTTGAGCAAGAGTATGACATTTTCATACAGGCTGCATTTTCTGATAAAGATGACAATACAAAGGCATTTAGTCTGCTTAACTATTAGCTAGGTCAGAAGCTATAAAAGGGAATGCTCATTTGTGTATGCACCTGGTATCTATAAAGAAAAGGGGCAACCATCATATTGTTGTACCGGCTGAGTCAAGGGAGGACTCAGAGTGCTTAAAACATAAATTTAGAGAAATGTGTAACCCCAAGACAAATGTTACTATGGAAAGGCACTTATTTTACACAAGGGATCAAAAGCCTGATGAAACTTTTGCAGCATATATAACTGACTTGAGAAATAAAGCTACGATGTGCAGATTTGGTGATTCAAGGGATTAGTTGATAAGGGACAGACTTGAGTGTGGTATTAAAGATGATGCTGTGAGAAATATTTTGCTTCGTGGTAGTGATTTAACTTTGAATAAGGCCACTGAGATTTGTCAGATATACGAGCTCACAGAAAAGCGCACAAATATACTTACAAATGAGAACAGCTCTAGAAGGCACAGTGATAAAGTTCATGTTGATAGTATGCAGCACGTGGTTAAAAGAAACTGGTGCAAGCATGTGGCAGCAGCTGTAACCCCTGCAGCATTCACTGGTAAACCCCAGAACTTTCTAGCACATTCCAGAGTTCGCACAGTCTCAATGTAGTATAAGAATGAGTCAGCTAACTCGAAGCATGGGCCCCCTCCCACTTTCATTGATAACTGTCGTAATTGTGGTGGAAATCATGAATCTAAAAGGAAAAAATGTTTAGCTTTTGGTCAACAATGCCACAAATGTAATAAATGGAATCATTTCAAAAGTTTTTGTAAAGCAAAAGTTCCACATTTTTTTATTAAAAGGGAAAATGTTAATTAACGAGTTGATCAGTTAGACAGTGGCAATTCTACTCTTTATGTTGATGATGTGTCAGTGCTTCATGAAACAGTCAATGCAGTATATTTAAGGACAAGGAATGAAGTATATTGTACTGTTCGGATAAATAGCAAACCCATAGAGCTCAAAGTTGACACAGGTTCCAAGTGCAGTGTTATGTCAGCAGAAACATTTGCTAGAGTGTGTAAAGGTGAAGGGTTTGATTTGGCAGGTGTCCGGAACTTGTTGCTTATGGAGGTGAAGAAATTCAAACCAAAGGCTCAGTAGTGCTTTCATGTTACTTCCAGCAGAGAGGAAGAAGCTAAAACGTATTATTTTATGTGGTCAAGAGGCACATTCGGTCATTATTAGGGCTCAGAGGCAGTTTAAAAATGGGACTGCTTACATTTTACAAGGAAGTCCACCATGTTAACTTAAAAGACTACTATTCTAATTTTGCCCAGCACAATTTTCTACTTACGCAGATCTTTTCCAGGACAAACTAGGTAGACTTCCAGTTGTGTACTCCATGAAGTTAGATGCAGAGGTCAGTCCAGTTTTCAGGCCAGCATATAAAGTTCCAGTTGCCATACAGGACAGAGTCAAAGTTGAGTTAGATAAAATGGTGGGACAAAGTGTGATTTGTCCAGTTGAAATTTTAACTGAATGTGTATCTTTCATGGTTATAGCTCATAAGAAAAGCTCAGATGACATCAGAATATGTATTGACCCACAAGATTTGAACAAAGTGCTACGACCTGATCATCCAATGCACACAGTCAAAGAAGTCACAGCCTTGATGCCAAATGACACTATTTTTTCTGTTTTAGATGAAGAGTTAATTTTGGCAAATTCAGCTTGACAAAAAATCCACATTGCTCACTACTTTCAGTACTCCGTTTGGCAGTTACAATTTTTTGAGAATGCCTTTTGGTATAAATTGTGCAAATGAAGTCTTTCTGTGTGCAATCCAGCAAACTTTTTCAGGGTGTCCTTGTGCTATTATACTAGACAACCTACTGGTGGGAAGTCATGATGAAGCTGAACATGATAGAAGCCTCAGAAAAGGTCTAGAAAGGGCAAGTCAAGTGAATCTGAAGCTCAACCCACCCACACAAATGTAAATTCAGGCTACAAGAAGTTACTTATGTTGGTCATTTATTTACAAGTACAGGCCTACAACCAGACCCTTCAAAGCAATCAGCCATTCTTGAGATGCCGGCTCCTGACAAGTTCAAGCCATGCAAAGTTTTGTTGGCATGGTCAACTACCTAGGCAAGTTCATTTCAGACTTCAGCCAACTTTCAGCACCACTCAGAGAGCTGACACATAAAGATAAACAAAACCAAAAAACACAATGTTCCGTGCTTAAGCCAAAGTCTCACCAATCCAAGTAAAAAAAAAAAAAACAAAAAAAAACTGCTGGCGAGACACGTGGTGTGGTTATCTTCTTTAATAAAATGACAACAAATCCAAAATCGTAAGCGCTTTCGGGTTCTACAACCCTTCATCAGACAATGATATTCACAAAAAATTTTCAATTTAAAATCAAAATCAACCAATCAGCAGTTAGTACATAACCCGCCTTTTTTGTAAGGCAGGTTTTAAAGGTACCATCTCATTTAAACCTGGATACCTGTGTGATGAAAGTGTGATAATCCACTTAGATTCTAATGTCTCTGTAAGTAACTTAATGTCACCACCTCTAATGCCTAACTTTACATTGATGATAGCCTTGAACAAAAAAGTATGTGTAGGATTGCCCTCCACATGTCTATATAAAGCATTTTGGTCAACCTTATTCCTGATGGATGATAGATGTTGTAGTATCCTGACCTTCAGCATATTAGTGGTCATACCCACATAGTAAGCCGAGCATTGCATGCACTCGGCTAAATAGACAACATGAGTTGTTCTGCAAATGGCTCTGGCTTTAAACTGGAAAACCTGCCCATTCAGTGGATGTACAAAAGTGGGAACCTTATGTATACTTGCGCAAGCCTTACAGTTGCCACATGGTACCATTCCTGCTTTGTCCAATAAAGGTCTCCGACCGGAAGTATTTTTCTCTCTGCATAACAGGTCCTTCAAATTAGTATTGCGCCTATAGCCAAAACTGGGTCTGGGACCAACCAAATCACATAACCTGGCATCACTCCTTAGAATATTCCAATTTCTACAGACTATAGCCTGGATGTCAGTGATGTTACTACTGTAGGTGAAATACATTCTGGCTCTATTGGATTTTTTACACATACTGGAAGGACGTCCCTCCTCTTGGCCCTGTCTCAACCAAGGTTTAAACCTATTTGTTCTCTCCAGTGAGCTGGAATCAACCATCCTCTTCACCATATTGTCATTATAACCCCTTGTTGCAAAACATGTCCTCAAACCCTCCACTTCCTTTCCATATTGTTCATCTTCCAGACACAATCTAGATGTCCTACATATCTGACTCTGTACTATATTTGGAAACATGAATCGGGGATGCATACTGTCAAATGACAGTAGATGATTTGTCCAGCAATCCTTTTTATATAAGCTAGAAGAAAAACCCTTCAAGTCATGTCTAATCCTAGTATCCAAAAAGTCAATCTGTTCTGAAGAATAGGTCATGGTGAATCTAAAGAAAGAGGTGGTGGAATGTAGATACTCCAGAAAACTATGTAACAAACTTACACTACCCTGCCAAAAAATAAACACATCATCCACAAATCGTGCATAGGCTCCTATATATTGTTCCCAATCCTTGTTGTTGATGATGGTCTCTCTCTCCCAAAAATATAAAACCAAATTGGCATATGTGTTGGCACAGGGGGTGCCCATAGCTACCCCCTGTGCCTGTCTATATGCCTGTTGCCCACCAATGAATACGTTGTTCTCCAATACTAATGACAATAAAGCGCTAATCAAACACACCCTATTATGATCCTCACCCATACTTCGTAAAACTTGTTCTATGGCTTTGATACCATAACTGTTGCCTATCACTGTGAAGAGACTTTGAACATCTAACGTAACCATTATGGTGTTCTCATGTGATTGTTTTAGTTCAAAGTCCCTAACTACTTGCAAAAAACTTTTTGTGTCCTTCAATATGTTGTGTATCTTATCAACATAAGGTCTTAAAGTATGTTCTAACCAAATAGAAATGTTTTCTGTGACCCATCCTCGACCCGAAACAATGGGTCTTAAGGGTGGGTCAACCAATGATTTATGAATTTTGGGCAAGGCCTTGAAAATGGGAGTGGTAGCTTTATTTACCATCAAAAATTTTAGTAAATCATCATCTATCAACATTTCAAAATTCAGCTTCCTTAAGGCATTGAGGACTTGTTACGTGATTTAAATTTTAAAGCCGGAAGGTTACAGAGGTTGAAATGGCAAAGCTTTCACTTTGGTGGGCAACAGGCATATAGGCAGGCACAGGGGGTAGCCATGGGCACCCCCTGTGCCAACACATATGCCAATTTGGTTTTATATTTTTGGGAGAGAGAGACCATCATTAACAACAAGGATTGGGAACAATATATAGGAGCCTATGCACGATTTGCGGATGATGTATTTATTTTTTGGCAGGGTAGTGTAGGTTTGTTACATAGTTTTCTGGAGTGTCTACATTCCACCACCTCTTTCTTTAGATTCACCATGACCTATTCTTCAGAACAGATTGACTTTTTGGATACTAGGATTAGACATGACTTGAAGGGTTTTTCTTCTAGCTTATATAAAAAGGATTGCTGGACAAATTATCTACTGTCATTTGACAGTATGCATCCCCGATTCATGTTTCCAAATATAGTACAGAGTCAGATATGTAGGACATCTAGATTGTGTCTGGAAGATGAACAATATGGAAAGTGGAGGGTTTGAGACATGTTTGCAACAAGTTATAATGACAATATGGTGAAGGATGGTTGATTCCAGCTCACTGGAGAACAAATAGGTTTAAACCTTGGTTGAGACAGGGCCAAGAGGAGGGACGTCCTTCCAGTATGTGTAAAAAATCCAATAGAGCCAGAATGTATTTCACCTACAGTAGTAACACCACTGACATCCAGGCTATACTCTGTAGAAATTGGAATATTCTAAGGAGTGATGCCAGGTTATGTGATTTGGTTGGTCCCAGACCCAGTTTTGGCTATAGGCGCAATACTAATTTGAAGGGCCTGTTATGCAGAGAGAAAAATACTTCCAGTCGGAGACCTTTATTGGACAAAGCAGGAACGGTACCATATGGCAACTGTAAGGCCTGCGCAAGTATACATAAGGTTCCCACTTTTGTACATCCACTGAATGGGCAGGTTTTCCAGTTTAAAGCCAGAGCCACTTGCAGAACAACTCATGTTGTCTATTTAGCCGAGTGCATGCAATGCTCGGCTTACTATGTGGGTATGACCACTAATATGCTGAAGGTCAGGATACTACAACATCTATCATCCATCAGGAATAAGGTTGACCAAAATGCTTTATATAGACATGTGGAGGGCAATCCTACACATACTTTTTTGTTCAAGGCTATCATCAATGTAAAGTTAGGCATTAGAGGTGGTGACATTAAGTTACTTACAGAGACATTAGAATCTAAGTAGATTATCACACTTTCATCACACAGGTATCCAGGTTTAAATGAGATGGTACCTTTAAAACCTGCCTTACAAAAAAGGCGGGTTATGTACTAACTGCTGATTGGTTGATTTTGATTTTAAATTGAAAATTTTTTGTGAATATCATTGTCTGATGAAGGGTTGTAGAACCCGAAAGCGCTTACGATTTTGGATTTGTTGTCATTTTATTAAAGAAGATAACCACATAGCGGTGTCTCGCCAATCTTTTTTCTATTGACACATAAAGATGTATCATGGTCTTGGTTAGAGCAACACCAAAGAGCATTTGATGTCCTGAAAAATAGAATTCCTAGTCTAGCAACTCTCAGATACTATGGTGTTCACAAACCAGTCACACCTTTCTGTGATGCTTTGAAATGTGGACTTGGTGCAGTCATTCTACAAGACGATCAACCTTTTGCCTATGCATAGAGAACTCTTAACTAAAATGAGGTGCAGTATTCCCAGATCGAGAAAGAATTTTTGGCAATTGTGTTTGCCTGTTCAAAGTTCCATGATTATGTTTATGGGAGACCTAGCCAGATTGAAACAGACCACCAACCTATAGTCACTATCTTGAGAAAACCTCTGAATTCAGCTCCAGGCAGACTGCAACGTATGATGTTGAGATTGCAGAAGAACAATTTCAATCTTGTCTATAGTAAAAGGCAAACTTCTTTATCTTGCTGATACATTTTTCAGATTGCCCAGAAACACCACAGAACAGCACAAGAATGAGAACCTTGAGTTTGAAGTCATGGAAATGAGAAACTTTTCTTCCACACATCTTGATGAGCTAAGAGATCACACAGCCACAGATCCAGTTTTACAAAAGCTCAACCATTTTATCAATCAGGCTTGGCCATCAAAGCAAACTAGTCTACCTCAAGAAATGCAACCTTATTTCCCATACACAGATGAGATTTTGACTGACAAAGGTATCATTATGAAAGGTCTAAAAGTAATTGTTCCAAAGTCCTTGCAACAAGAGTACATTACTATCTTACATTGTGATCACGCAGGAACCGAATCTACTAAAAGAAAGGTGAGGACTAGTTTTTTGACCTTCTATGTCACAAGACATTGAGAGAGCACTTTCAGCTTGCTCAGAGAATTCTGTCGAGACAAACCAGAACCACAATATCAATCAGTAGTCAATTGTTGGTTTCATGTGTCAAGAATAACAGATATGTTCAAGAAATGCTTAAACCAAAAGTCCTATTAAGATAAGACCAGTAAACCTGTCAATCCATTATGAAAAGAAGTGGTAAGTATGCAAAGATCCAATAGTTATGATCGGATTGGTGTTGTGAAGAATATTGGTCCAGAGCTGAGATCATATATTATAGAATTAGAAGGAGCAACTTTTAGGGAGAATCAGAAACATTTGAGACCAGTATCCAAGCCTATACCACAGCACGGTCTATATCAGAACATCGAAAGTTCACAATTTTGAATGTTCTTACATCGACTCCTAATCAGCGAACGCTGATAACATTGAACATTCAGAACAGCAATTTTTTTCCTAGTGAAAAAAATTGCTGTTCCAAAATATATACACACAACACAAGCACACCAAACAAACAGCAATCCACACACATACACCCAAAATCTTGCAGCTAACCCTACACTAAACTGTACAAACACTGCTAACTATCCATTTACCTTAACCCAAACCTTAACCCTAAAGTCCATCACTATCACACACTCACCTCACCCGCACCCTAACCCTAACTCACCTAACCCGCCCTAACCCTCACGTCCACACAATTGCACACATACCTCCCTCGCTCCCTAAATATAACTCACCTAATGCATGCCCAATTGCACACTTACCTGAACCTGACCCTTAACTTTCCACCACAGCACTGAAAATATTGAAATGGAAAAAAAATTTGGTTATCTGTCGTTTTGCTATTTTCAGCTTTCGCTGAATAGGGGTTGATGTAAGAACATTCAAAAGTATGAACTTTCGATGCTCTGATATAAACCCATCACAGCACATAGCCTGTGAGAAAGACCCTTTATCTCAGAGTGAGTTGTCCACTGTTCCAGTTCCAGAGGAAGTTCCAGAGGACATTCCTTTTACTGTAACAGATCCAGAAGTTTCTGATACGAGTTGTGCACCTCACTCTGTCCCTGCTGCTAAATTTGGTCCCAACTGTTATGTTACGAGATATGGTCGAATCTATAAACCCAGTAGCAAATGTGAAGCACCTTAGACATGAACATTCTGTGTTGTTTTCAATATTCCAAAGTCCTTGTAGTAATGCATGTCTCTCTCTGATATTGTTTTGTATAAAGGGCAATCTTTTTAAGAGGGATGATGTAGATCAATATGTGTGTATATACCTTTAAGAAGGTTTCCAAGGGCTTGCACAAGTGTATAAACACATGTGACCCTGACTGCCTTTTAGTGGTTAACTGTTGAGATGTGAGCATGTATGTATATAAGCTCTGTTTGTTAACTAGTTTATTCCTATTTAATGATACTGCTATCAATTCTGATGTGTTTGTATGTATTAAAGCATCAGAACGAAACCCCAAGCCTTCTTGTTATGTGTGTTAGAGATGAACAAGTGACATGTATCACAGAGAATAGCCCTTTTTGGAATCATCTTCATCTCCATATAAAGCAAAGTACTTCCCTTACTCTAATCAAATGTAATCTGAACGAATGAGATGGCTGAATATACCAGGCTACATTATCAGCAGAGTCAAGTATACACTGTCTGGACCTCTACATAAACCATCGAGCCTTAGCCTATCTGCAAGGCTTTTTCCCGATGCCTGGAGAACAACCACTGTGACTCTTCTACATACCAAGGTAATTATAGCCTTATATGCATAGACATGGAAAATATCATAGCAGAACTCATATATATATATATATATATATATATATATATATATATATATATATATATATATATATATATATATATATATATATATGGAATCCGTACTAATGCTCAAACGGCAGTTTCACCGAAAGTGAAATCGCAGATCATACATTCATGGAAGTGCTTTTCACCAAAATAAGCACTTTCGAGAAAGTATAAGATATAGGTAAAATTAGGGGGGAATGGCTGTTGCTGAGATCGTAGTACAGTGGGGATGAGGGAATATTCCCTTTTCTCCAATGTAGTGAAATCTCGTAGTGAGAATATCAAAGTAGGGGGCATGGGGGGTGCAGGGGGGCTTGCTCACCCTGCATAAACGTTAGTTATTTGTTGTTTGTTTTTTTTTTTTATTTTATTTTTTTTTTTTTTTTGTGTTTATTTTGGGGACTTTAGTGAAAGCACTTTTTCGGTTAAAAACACTTTCGCTAAAGTGTGTTCCGTGAATTTGGATTCGGACTATTGAACTTTAATTCAATTGTCCTAGATGACACTATCCCCCTACGCATGTTGGTATTATTGAATAATTAGACAAGCTTAATGTAAATCTATACATTGTATGATGGATTGCAAATTGGCTATCCAAAGTTCCACATTGTGAAAGTTACTAGGTCTCTGCCTGAATGTAAAATTGGAACTAGTGGGTTGTCACAAGGATCATTTCTTATTTCTCTATTTGACATCTATTTGGCAGATATCTGAGCTAATATCCCAGAAGTGTGGATGACCAAGCTTTCTGAGGACTAAAAATCTAGTCACTGTTATCCATTCATCCAGTGATACAAAACAGCTCCAGCAAGGGCTGAAATATACATATCCATACTGTATCAAAAACGGTCTCAAACTAAATGAAAAAAGTGCAACATAGTAGAATTTGGAAGAAACATTACTACCACTTCATATGTTATAAATATCACTCATCTTCAGATAGATATAGTCTTAGCTCAATCAATGCACATCCTCACAATGCTAAATACCACCTGCTACCCACTATTATATTTCCCAACTCAGCCATACTGGGGCCACTGTACTCTAAATTCATACAACAAACAAAGTAGGGGCTCCTACATAGTTTACATAATATATTTTACATCTGTACCACCACAACATTCTCCCAGTACTAACACAGACTCATTTAAGCTCTACCATCACATAAACCTACACACCTAACCCATCCACTCTCTTTCCAGTCACAATATATTCACTAGTATGCACTTTCTCCTTCCTCCTAATCCTTATCCATCTTAGTTTCAATCACTCATGCACTCTGTCACACCTTTCAATCTTCTTATCCTATTCACTAACAAAACCAATAAACTCCTACACCTGCCCTCACCAGACATAGCTCCCATCATATTCCCTCTCAAAACTGTAGATTGCCTTGAGTATAATATAAACCTTCATAACCCCATGACCAACAAACTCAGCATGAAACCAAATAAAAAAACAAATTAAAATGGCAGATAATATATCACTACCTCTCCCAAAGCTTAAAACACAATGGTGACGTACACCTTTACCCTGGCCCACGCTCTACTCCTCACTCATCCTACCCTACTACCTCTATCAATCCCATTTTCCCCATACAATACTCCTTAAAATCCCCTTTCTTCACTTATCATCCATATTAACATTAGAAGCATTTATAAGAAGGTACCGGAATTCCATACATGGCATGCCTTGCTTTCACCTGATATTGTAGTAATAATAAAGGCATGGCTACAAATGAAACAAAAGCTAATAAGATATTCCCACAAAATAAAAACTTACTCATGGCACACAGAAAACATAAGATAGCTGATGGGATACTCTATAAAAACATTCTACAACTCACCCTATCACCGATAACACCCCTCCCACCATGACAAAACTAAAATCCTCATATCTGCTCTCAAACTAAATCAACACAAATCCTTGTACATAATAGGAGCTTATATCCCATTCCCCCTGTAAACAATCATAGTTCAGCAAAAGATCTCTTCTGCTGGGTAACATGCAATATCTCCCATGCAAAACTCATATTAAGCAACTTCAACAAACTAACACACACTCTGTCTCTCTCTGTCTGTCTCTGTCTGCCACCCCCCCCCCCTCCGTCTTCCTCAACTTACAATCTCACCCATACTATAAATCTTCCTGGACTAATACATCTGATCACCACTCCCGCTTGCTTTTACAATAAAAATAACAAGGGTGCCACCAGATACTCACTTCTACGCCAAATAAAATCTCTAACTCTGGGACCTTCTCGTACTGTTTAAGTGACCATCTCCCTATATTTTCCATAAGAAAGCAAACAAAAATCCACAAACAACATCATTTCAATGTGACTCATAACCTTTCAAATTTCAGCAAAGATACATTCATCTCATAACTAAACCAGTATAACTAGACAAACCTAAAGCAACTGCCACATGATGACTCTGGCTCTCACTTCAATAGCATATGCCTTAAAATCCCAAATGAACTGACCCACTTAGAAAACAAATGAGTAAAATTGAATCCTGCCCCCTGGCTATCCAGAAGCACAAACTATCTCATGAAACTTAGAGATGTTACCTGGAAAACTTGGACCATAAAGAACACTCAGCAAAACTATCAGAAATTCAGGGAACTTAGAAAGAGAGCCAAATACCACACTAAATTAGATAAAAAAACATATTGCACTAACTTGCAAATAAAAATTATCAAACTTCCACATTATTCTGGTTTTCCATAAATCCTGGCCCTTTAACACAGCCTTCATCAACACTCAAATCAAGTAACTTAACTAACATTGCTAATGAATTTAACTTTAACTTTATTAAATTAGTCTCTTCTTTACTCATCAGCTCTGCCCAAAACAGTGCCATGAACACATTGCAAACCTGAATAACTCCACATACTCTGTCTCTCCAGCCAGTTCTCAATCCTATTATCAAAAAACTGCTACTTAAACTAAAACCCACCTCCCTAGCACCAAACAATCTACCCAGCAAATAATTAAAAATGGCAGTACCCTGTCTCTGTTCTAATAAACTGCTCTATCAATGAATCATATGTACCTTTACTATGGATAAAGTGTTAAATCCTCTCTGTCCACAAAGGTGATCATGCTACTGACCTCTCCGATTATAGACATGTCACTTCCTTTCTCCCTATCAAAAATACTTGAGAAGTGCATTCTGACCCAACTCCTACACTATATCACACAAAGTATACTCCTCTCACCTTCACAACATTTTACACCCATCACATCATCTCCGCGGTTGTCCTTATCTTCAATATTACTATTAACACAAAGGAAAGTGATAGTATACTTAAATCTCCTCTCTTTCTTGATCTATCCAAAGTATTTGGCACTGCCTCCCACCCTATACAAAAACTCTTCAAATTAGGCTTTGACAAAATCCTGATTTTCCAGTTACCTTTCTAACAGACTCCAGGCAGTAAAACTTCTCACTGGCATCTTATCCTTTCTTCCTGTTATTTTTGGGGTTCTCACAAGGAACCATACCAGAACATATCTTGTTCATCAGCTTTGTTAATGTCCTTGATCTTTCCAATAAGAATGCTATCTTAGTACAGTACGCAGATGATTCTACCATCATCTGCTAAGCAAACAACCTTGATTCCTTAAAAAAACTGACCCAGAAATTCTTCACTTCTATAGAAAACTGACTGACTGCCTCCCAGGTATTCTTAAACCCTAGCAAAACAAAAATAATTGTCTTCACTCCCAGACTCTTCAGAATAAAGAAAGAGTCCTTCACTATTACCTGTTCCAAGAATACCAAAATAAAATTTGTTACACAAACCAAACTACTAGAAGTTACACATATAAAGACCTAAAATTTGACTTCAATATTCAACTAAGAGTGAAAAAGCACCAAATATAAACAGTCTTTATAGGGCAAATCCGTATCTGTCTAACACTGCAAGGTGTCATATCATCACTACCCTCATACTACCTATGGCCCTCTACTCAGCACCAATACAGACAGACATCCAACTAACTCAACTAAACAAATCTGAGCAGTGCTAGAACAAGGCTGCAAAATATGCATCCAGCCTCCTCTATAGATCACACCACTGTTTGGCCCACAGACTTGAACTACCTCACAACTCATACACTCCCAACTCCCTATTATCCACAATATAATAAACAAAACAAATGACTGTCCATCTCTAGCCAGCCTTCTACGATTATACGACCCACTCAGAAGCTTGTTCTGTTCTGACAAAGACCTTCCACATATATTAAAAACCTCATAATTCTGCAGGCTGCTCCTTTTACTCCCATCAGGTGTGAAAAACATGGAACTTTATCCTCCTGACAGTAAGAGAGGATGCCTTACTCACTTACTCAACTCCTGTCTCTGCAAGTGTGCTGCACCAAATTAGCACATCACTTCTCTTCAACCTCATCCCAGCTCAAATACTTCCCTATCCTCTTTCTACTTGTACTGTAACTCACTCTCTTCCCCCCTTTTGTTAAACTCCGTCACCCTCCACTACCCTATCTTTTGTTTCTCAGATCGATCTCTCTGATCACTATACTATTTGTAAGACAATTTGCTTTTTGTTAAAAATAGCAACAATATGGCTGTCTGTATATTTTATCAAATATGAAATGCAATTCTCCCTCATTTGGATAATGTTGTAAATATTGTTGTATGTTATTGCCTTTCCAAGGTTAGTGTCACTCTTGTCTATTACTTTTGTTTGTACATTAGTACCTTTCTTTCTTTGCTTCCACTGAAAATGGTTCTTCTGCCCAGTCAAAGTTTCCTAGTAAACAAAAGCAATAAATAAACAGATGAATAAATGAATAAATAGATAAATAAATAAGAAACCTAGATATGTTGATAACTTTTTTCATTTTATCATCATATTTTCACCATAGTCAGGAAATCCTTCTATCTGACCAAACTGATTTCCAAAGGAATATCTTCAAGATTCAGAAAAGTTATCCTATCACTGTATTTATCCCTTATCAGACCTATCATTAAATAAAATGTCCCCTTTGGTATGTACAAATCCAAGCATATCATTCAATTACAAAGGCTCCAATGATTTCTGACCAAGAAAAGTTCTTCCTTAACATCTATCAACTAACCTAATAAATTAGCATGATGGATTTCCTGTAGTCCGTAACATACAGGTTGCTGCAAGGTGACTTGTGTCCTGCTTTTTGAGCCACAGAAGGCCCAGTCCTATTTGACCTCCCATTTCTTTGCAAAACCAGTGGCACTACAAACACTCGCACTAAAGGCCTAACTTACTGATGGGATAGATTCTTAACTGAATGTATTCCTAGCCTATGGAATAAGTTGCCTCTAGACATCAAATAAAGTATTACTCTGGCTACTTTTAACTCAGACAAGCCTATAACATCTTTATTGTATATTTCCAGGGGTCCATATTATGATATTACATGCTCAGAAGAGCAAACGACACATAATCAACCCCATGTAAGCAAAAGCTTACAACGTCGAAACCTCAGAACAGCGATTTTTTTCCAAAAAATGTAAAACATTACATAATGTGGGGGGATTCGCTCCCCACACCCCCCAATGTGGGGGGCTAAATATACCAACTCCGAGATTGCACTACAGTGCAGAAAAGGCAAAGTAGAGAAAGTGGCCAAACAAATTCTTTCCCAGGGAAAGAATTTGCTGAAAAGCCACTTCGCTATTTTGCCTTTTTGCACTTTTCAGTTCGACAAAGACGCATTCGACAACCTGCATCTGTGACAGCGTAATAGGGAGCCTATTTCCAGTTCACATCCATAGCTCCTGATGCTATCCAGAACTTTTTGGGTTAAGCTTCTTTAAATAAGCAGCTCATCAGCTATCATTAGCTTGACAAGCCTTATCTGCAAAGTCATGGAGAGGATCATAATGGAACTCATAAATAAAGACATAGGGAACTTGCAGACTTTGGATCCAACCCAGTTTGGCTTTGTCAAAGGCAGATCCTGCCTCTTAAACTTGGTTGACTTTTTCGAGACAGTCACCAAGGCCATTGATGAGGGAAAGGCAGTCCATACAGCCTACCTCGACCTGGCAAAGGCCTTCAACACAATACCCCACTCAGGTATCATCGAAAAACACATCAGCTTGAATGTAAACCCATACATCACAAGATGGGTTGCAAACTGGCTAAGTGATAGAACCCACAGGGTCAGAGTTGCTGGAGCCATGTCAGACTCAAAGCCTGTCACTAGTGGTGTCCCACAGGGCTCAGTCCTGGGTCCACTCTTGTTCGGCATCTACTTTTCTGAAGTACAAGCAAACACAGGAGGGTTATGGCTGACAAAGTTTGCAGATGACTGCAAACTGGGCACCATAGTCGAAAACACATCTGACACAGATATCCTTCAGAAGGGCCTCACAGAAACGGATAACTGGTGCCAGAGCCATGGCTTAAAGTTAAACGCCAAGAAATGCATAGTCATACCTTTCGGGAAAAACAAGGTTACCCCGAGCTACCATATAGGTGGCAATCCACTGAGCACAGAAGAAGTCATCAGGGATCTGGGGACCCAGGTTGACAGTAGCCTTTTGTTTGACACTCATGTTGCTAAAGTAGTTAGGAAAACCTTCTATATTGCCCACCTGATCATGAAGGGATTCACATCTAGATCAAGGGAGGTCATCGTCCCCTGTACTCATCACTCATTAGACCTATGATTGAGTACAATGCCTCGTTCGGAATGTATCTGACCCGACACCTGCTGCAGCTTGAAAGGCCCCAAAAGTTCCTCACCAAAAGGATAAAGGGTCTCAAAAATATGTCTTATGCTGCCCGACTGAAAGAACTCCAGCTCTATTCAGTCTCATACCGCTTGCTCAGAGGTGACCTGTGCCTGACATATAAGGCCATGTCAAACCCAGATTTGATGAATATGCTTCACTTCAAAAAATCTAGATCCCTCAGAACCACAAGGGTGGGAGACTTAAACCTCGACACGGTTATAAATAGAACGTGTTGGAGGGACAGATTCATCACCCAGAGACTCCCTATGCTGTGGAACAAAATCCCGGTACATGTGAGGCAGAGCACCTCGATGGCCTTGTTCAAGAGGAATCTTGACCAATGGATGGGAGATCGCAGATATACCCCCAGGATTACTTCAGTGTCACTGCTTGACAGAGGCACAGCAAAATAATAGGCATAGTTTTTATTCAAACTAAAGGGGTGGCGAAAGCCACATAACTATGGGCTAGGCTTATAAATGCCCTTGGGCAGATAGCCTAGTATGAACCTATGAACCTATGAACCTATTAGGCAGTATTAGAAAGTGCATTGAATTATTAACAGAATGACACTATGTTTGTTAATCTAGAATGTGTTGCAGAGGAGAAATTAATTAGTATGTATAATTTATTATTCATATTTTCATATTTATGTTCATGTTTTCTTAACTGAAAGGCCTACATGTTATTAAGGAATATGGTGTAACAAGGTCTATATTAGATCATCGAAATGGCAGAATTTCAAATGATCTAATATTGAACCCAATATTGCAAATGCTGAAAACAGCGAAGTTGCACAAAACCGAATTCTTTCCTAGGGAAAGAATTTGGTTGGCCGTTGTTGTGGCTTCGCTGTTTTCAGTGATGCGGTGGAAAGTTACGGGTTGAGTTAAGGTAAGTGTGTGATTTTGCGGACGTTCAGGTTAGGGCACGAGTTGGGTGAGTTAGGGTTAGGGCGCGGGTCAGGTAAGGGTGCGATTGTGACAGAATTTGGGGTTAGGGGCGGGTTAAGAGAGGTAGGGTTAGGGCACAGGTGAGGTGAGTGTGCGATAGTGAGAATTTGGGGTTAGGGACGGGTTAAGTGAGTTAGGGTTAGGGCGTGGGTGAGTTGAGTGTGCGATAGTGAGAATTTGGGGTTAGGGGTGGGTTAAGTGAGTTAGGGTTAGGGTTAGGTGAGGTTAGTGTGCCATAGTGTCGGACCTTAGGGTTAGGGTCTGGGTTAAAGTAAGTGGATAGATAGTAGTGTATGTGCAGTGTAGTGTAGGGTTAGATGTAACTTTTAAATGTATGTGTGTGAATTGATGATTTTTAGTGTGCTTGTGGTGTGTGTGTGTGTGTGTGTGTGTGTGTGTGTGTGTGTGTGTGTGTGTGTGTGCGTGTGTGTGTGTGCGTGTGTGTGTGCGTGTGTGTGTGTGTGTGTGTGTGTGTGTGTGTGTGTGTGTGTGTGCGTGTGTGTGTGTGTGTGTGTGTGTGTGTGTGTGTGTGTGTGTGTGTGTGTGTGTGTGTGTGTTACTCAGAACAGCAATTTTTTTCCCTGGGAAAAAAAGGTTGCTGTTTTGAGGTTTCGATATTGTTAGGGTTTGGGTTTTGCAGTTTGTCGTTACGGCATTCGATAATGTGCCATTTCGATGATCTGCTATAGACCCGGTGTAACATGCTATGATGGGATACAGAATGATTCATTGCCGATGTCTATTTATATCACACTGTACATGAGATATTGTTAGTTGTTTGTTAGTTATGAAAATAAACAATATTTAAATATATACTTAATACTTAAAAAAACAAGGGACTTACAAACTGCTGAATTACCTCAGGTGAAACCTTAGATGTTGTTAAGAAAACCGTCTTTGATATTTATACTTTAAGTTGCACATCTTGAGAGATATTCAATGTTATTTGTATTGCTAATTTTATAATTAAGCATGTGTTTTCATTTTTCTGTAAATATCTCAAGTAACATGCATTAATAGACGAATTTTTGTTGTCAAGGGAAAGCTTACATCTGGTTAACAAAAATATTCTAACAACATATGTCTAGGTTCTACAGTTACAAAATATGAGTGTTTGTGAAAGTTTAACAAAAAAATATAATTTGTGGTCCATGTACATTGTAATATATTATAGTATTTATGGAAAGACAATGAATAGCACCGTAAAGAATATTTCTTACTGATAACATTGCTATTCCTGCAATTTTATTATTTTTTTCTTGTTTGAGTTTTACAAATAGTTCACAGACTGTTTTCATTTACCCGTTTTATGCTTTTTTTATGCTTATTTTTCAGAAAGCCAACTTTGAGTAGACTGCTTGAGGTGTGACATTCCACACCATATAGGTGTTAATATGTTAAGGCTAGTATTGATGACTGGACGGGTAGGCACAAATTTACACAAAGCTTATCTTTTACAACCCGGCTTGATTTCAGATATGAGCACTATTAAGTGCTTGCAAAGGGTCTACTTAAAGATATACATGGCTAGTATGTTCCTATGTTCATATGGACATAATCTTTTTAATTGCATTATTGTGTATAGTTTATAGTTGTATAGCTTACAGCTGTAAAGAAGTGCAGACATCTCTGATGGTCCCAGTATCTTATTGTCTGTAGTTAGCCTACTGTCCTGCCTTGCTATGATTCTCCATTGGTAATGAAACTGTGATTCAGCACCCCATGTCCCAATCTGGAGGATTGTCTTATTGCATATGCATTCAGAACTTTTGCCCTAATCAAACAAGTGTTTCAAATAGAGAAGGAAGTACTAGTGATGATTTTTAGTTTGAGAATGTCCACCAATATTTATGGGGAATGAAAATCAAGTAGGTGAAAGATCATAAAAATTTGTTCACCTTGTTTGTGAAACCCAAGATCCTCACATCTGAAAAGTGACAAATATTCTGCTGCCTTATGATTATAACACAAAGTATTACATCTCCAAAACACATGATAATACTGATGGACTTCCAAGATTTACCTTGCCTGAAACTAGTGATAGTGGAATAACAGGCAGTGTCTGAGAGTGCATATACCCTGCTAGCCAAATTGTTTAAAGAACAACTCATCTAAAGGTGGAGCAGGCACCTTGAGTGGCATATACTAACAAAGTGCTCATGGTGGTCTTGAAATGCATAAAGACAGGCCAAGAAGCATGTGTGGATAAGAGGCTGAAAGGTTTCATACTGGGAGGTATGAGATGTCAGTTGGGTGACACAATATCCTTTGAGGAACAAGATTAACTGTTGTTAAAGTGGAAAAGAATAAGTCTGAAAGAACTTGCTATAGGATGTCCAAGAATGGTAATAACAATAATTAGCATATCTTTGGTGACCAAACCTAGATAAGAAAGGGGTATAAATTTATAAAGTGTCAAACTTGCTGAATGCAGTGAAAGATACCATTCCCAGACTCCTGCTGCCTGTGGAATTTCATGAAGTGAGTTGGAAAACAATGCAAACTAATTTGCATGGCCTTTCCTAATTACAGAAGAAGTAGTTATTCTTCAATGGCCTTAAGGTCTAGAATAAGTTGGATTCTATATCAAAGCTGCTGTAACCAATCTTTTTATGAATATTGTGGATGCACATCCAAAAGTGGCTAGAGGTTTTCAGTATGTCAGAGATCACCTGTCAAACTATTATCACTATGTCAAGTTTATAGGCTCTTATAGTCTGTAGAACACTTAGTGATTGATACAAGTAGTTAGTTCACGTATAAGGAATTTCAGCAGTTCATGAAGTCAACCAGTATAATTCTATTTGCATTTGCTCCAAAATGTATTTGATGCTAATGGAATGGTGAAGAAGTATATGCAAACTTTCAAATCTAGACTGTAGAGTTAGCATGTATTCCAAAGGGCATTAGGAGCCAACATTTCACTGTTTCACAGGTTCATAGGTGTATTCTAGGCTAATGACTACCAGTGCATTTACAGGCCTAGCAGTGCAATCCAAACCAATCGTGTCCTTATGTATTATAGGAAATTATTAAGAGGGGGTACATTAGTTAGGAAGTTTCTAGAGGTTATGTGGAAGGGTATGTTACTTTGGACATTATTGTCTGTCTCTGTCTTTCAGAGACATGGAGGCCAGACCTGGTGTAAATTTTCAGTTTCACATTCATTGCTCAAGGTCATGCTTAAATAGGGTTAAGTATGGACTCTGCTTCACATGGATGGGGGCCTGTTCCAGAGGATAGGGATCCTTTCAAAATTTAAGTCCTTGGATATAGTGGTTCTGATGCTGCTCATTCTGTGGATGTGCAAAAGGCCATCAGAGCTGGATCCAAGGTTGCCGTGCATGTCAAGGATAAATGTATCTCTCAGTAACCAGTAGGAGCCAGAGTATAGAGATAGGACAGTAAGGCAATCTGTTTATACCCTGGATTCTCCTGGTAAGTACCTTTGGGGGTGTTCCAGCTGCTGCATATGTCCAGTAGGGTAAATGCTGGATGGGGCATTAAACTCAATGATGGGTCTGATAAGAGCTGAATAAAGTGGCATTATGACTTCCTTAGACCTGGATGCCATGTCCTTACTTATAAGTCATGTGATATAGAATGATTTTCTTACTACCTTGGTCACATGTTGGCTGAAACCATAGTACTGTCTGGCAATTTTCCCAGATCACTGACTACTGGGTCTTATCAATGTAATAAATACCTGGGTGTCAGTTTTCTCAAAAGGCACTATAATACATATCATGGCATTGACTTTTAATCCATGACTTTTGCAAAAGTCATTTGGCTGTGTAAGAACATCTCATTAAGATATTTTTGTCATGGGGGAATCTAAGATGCTCCCAGTTTGAAGTCATCTGCAAACATGGTCAGCCAAAGGCTCCTAATATTACCCTTTACCTCTGAGAAGTAGATGACAAATAGGAGCAGTCCCAGCAGGGAGCCCTGCACTATCTTGTTTGTGACTGGTGTCTTAGTGGCGGTGGTCTTACCAATCTTGACTTCCTGAATCCTGTGTGTGAGCCAGCTGACAATCCAGTGAGGTATGTAGGGAGTTATGCACTTTTCCATGAGTTTGTCAACTATACCCAATTTGAGTATTGTATCAAATGCTTTAGCTGTGTCCAGTTAGGCAGTATATACCATTTTCCCCACATCCATTGCCTTAATGACCTTCTCAATGAAGTCCACCAGGTTTAGTAGGCATGACCTCCCAGTGTCTGAAGGTTGCCTATGTCTTTGTTTATCATTTCTATGATAATTTATTCCATGGATTTGCATATTAGACTAGTCGGACTAATAGGTCTAGAGTTTCTAGGGTTGGTTGATGGGCTGCCTTAGTGAAGCAGGATAACCACTGCAGTTAAGCCTGTTTTAAGGCTATACTTGAAAAGTCACTCAAGTGGTTCTGATAGGTCACTTCAAACTATTTAGAATGCCCAGGATTTTACTGGAGCCCATTGAGGCTATGTTTTTGGCCTTAGTGAGTGCTTCCAGGATCTGCTTTTTATTAGTATTTGGGAGGGGGTTACTTTAGTAGATATTTCATGAGAGAAGGCAGGGGGTGAGTGTGGGAGAGTGGTGTTTGAGTTGTAATTGTCAGCCAAGAAATTCACTATATCACTCTACTCAATGAACGTGACACCATTAGCCACCAGTTTGGCACACTGATGCGTGCTGCTTTTTTGAAGTTTTGGACATAGCTATAAAAGGCCTTGTGGATGTCTTTAGCATGTGAGACTATCATCACCTCATAAGTGGCCTTGTTGGACTTAATTAGTCCTCTTAGTTAAATGCACTCAAATCACATCTTATGAATACATTGCTAAGTCCATGCATTACATAAATTTCACAGCCTTAGTATACTATAGACAGTCTTTCCCACCATATCTACTGTAAGCATTTTACAGTTAAGTATCTTACTGTTGACTAATATGAATGTTTTACCATGTGATTTTATTTTTTGTATCCCATCTGATTGATTTCTGTTATAAGTGTGATGGAATGTGACTTTTATACCTGTATTATATCTCACTCTTTGGTGAAAGTAGTTGTTTTTTAAATCAGATTGTATGTGACTTCTTATCTCTTTACATTACTTCACTGATCATTGATATATGTGGTTTGTACTGTCTTTTTGATTGTAACCTCACTGTGGAGCTTTTCTCCCCGGGCCTCCACTGTAAATAGATCTGTGTCCAGTCGGACCATCCCGGTTAACAAATCTAAAATAAAATAAATAAATAAATAAAAGTAGAGAGCTGCTATCATTATGGAAGTTTTCCTTCTTGATTTTAAGTTTGACTTTTGTTCCTTTTCTTATACACCATATTAAGGTTAGAATTCTAGGGTCTATATTATATCATCGAATGCTTATAAATGCAAACAATGAATAATCAAACCCATGTAAGCAAAAGCTTGCAATCTCGAAAGCTCAGAACAGCAATTTTTTTCCAAGTTCCAAAAAAAAAAAAAAAGAAAAAAAAAAAATTGAAATAATACATAAAGTTGGGGGCTTCACCCCCCCACACCTCCCTACTTAAATATATCAACTCCGAGATCGCACTACAGTGACAAAAACAGCAAAGTAACAGAAGCGGCCAAGCGAATTCTTTCCCTGGGAAAGAATTTGCTTAAAAGCCACGTCGCTATTTTGTGTTTTCCTTGTTTTAAGTTCGACCAAGACACATTTGATATAATGTGTCTTTGGTAATCTAATAGGAACCTGAATTCTACCACTGTGGTCTGTTTCTTGAGTTTGTTTTGGGCTTAGTTTTAGTTGCTACATCAGTCTCAATACAGCCATTTACATGGTTGTATAGGGTCTTTATGAACAGTCCCTCATAGGTTGCTGTGGAGGTCTTTGTGAAGACTGCTTTTTAGTGTTTCAGGATAAGTAGATCTATATGTGTTGTACACTATGTGTGGTAGATGTAGTAGGTGCGTGTTCTTGACAATCTTGTATGTATGTAAGATTTTTGCCACCAGTGAAATTATTTTTCACATACTGTATTTGTTTCTTTAAAGATTAAATGGTTGTCTGTGAACATGAGAATTACTACATTGCTTCATGATATCCAGATCTATCAAGATGGCTATGGAGAAATTTGGAAATTGCATATCCATGTTGTCTGGCCTTGAATTTGGGTGGGCTACTGTAGGTCATGGACTTGGTTGCACAGTGGTCTCTTTGGGTTGTCTCTGGGGATTGACACTAAACTAGGTTAGATTGCTCTAAGATATGATAATAGTTCGATTTAATTTGTAAACTAACTGCTGTAAATTCATTTTCATGTGATGTCTTTGATTTAGCCACACCAAGTTACAGGTTTCAGTTCTAAGGGAAGACAATTTGTAAAGGAGGTTTAATCAAGTGCAGTACTCATTTGCTGTGCAAGCACTTTGTATTATTGATATATGGAAAACAGTTGGTGGGAAAGCTCTTAAATAGGTCACTCAACAGATAATAGTAACGAAAGAGGGGAGGGACTTTGGAAGTCAGATTACTGTAAAGATTTGAAGCCAGAGACCCAGACTATTAATATCACAAGAGTAGGATGAGAGAGTTGGGGACAAAAATCATACTGGAGCTCTAGTCCTATTGTTAGAATTTCAGAAATGTTTAGCTTAATGTCTTACTTGGGGGAAGCAGACTCAAAGAACATGGGAAAAAAAACAGTAGCATGGTAAACAGAAAGGCACTGGAGTGCAACTTTAAGCAGACATATACAACCATAAACAGTACTGAAGCATAAATCCTGGAACAGAATTCACAATACTGCCACTGCTGCAAGACTATGCTAAAATTTACCAGAAACACTGTAATAAAAGCCTAAATGAGTCTCAGATATGGCAGTCATACACACAATCTTGCCACAGTTGTGAAAGAAGTTAAAAGACTGACTGAGGCCTCAGACTGGGTTAAAAATACAGAAAGCTACCGTTTGCATGCAATTTTACTTATGAAAATAGAAGTGTCGTATAATGTATAAACAATCCCAAAATCTTGCCAAAAATACACAGTTTTCACACGGCTGCAAATGAAGCTAAAAGAGTAAGATCTCAAAACAAACTAGAAATGCAAACAAATAAATTTTGGCTAAAATGGAGAGAAAAAGCAGAGAAGTATAAAATGTATCACCATACAGTTCACTAGAAGTCCAACTTAAAATATTTAAGTATAATTCAAATAAACGCTTTTTTTCTTCCTTTTTGATGAATAGCTTGCATCTCATATCTCTCGTTATCTTGAACAAAAGACCCTGGGTGGATGTAGCACTGTACTAAATATAGCAGACTTGCTAAAGAGGAATCCAATCAGATAAAGCAAATACTGCAGCTCAAGTCCTGCTGTTTGAATTTCAGTAACATTTATCTCAGTGTGGGGAGGGGGGCAGACTCAAAGAACATGAGAAAAAACAGTAACAAGATAAACACAAACGCAATGGAATGCAACTTTTAGCAAGTGTATACAACTATAAAAATATAGAATCACAATCTTGGAACAGCATTCACAACACAGCCACTACTGCAATCCCACCACAGACTAGGTCACCAGATTACTGGGATGCAACTTTAAGCAGGCATATACAGCTATAAAAAAGTACTGAAGCACAAATCCTGGAGTTTTTGAAGTAATATGTAAGTACAAAGTGCAGCACTAATCAGTAAGTAGCTGAGCTTTTTAGAAAAACAAAACTCTGTAGTGCAATTGATTCAGTCAAACCAGGTACAGGCAGCTGTCTAAAGATAACAGTAACTTTACATATCTGACCATAATATAGAAAGATAAAGTCTTGACCATGATGCAGATAACCCAAGTGTAGTTAGTGGCCTGGACACTGCAGGAAGTGGTTGAGAGACAGAGAAAGAGAGTGAGAGAAAGAAAGAGATGAAGCCTGGTGGGACTAGTCCAGTCGTCAAAGAACAAAAAAATGAATAATTACGTAGACTTCATTCACCTCTCTCTGGATGAAGGGATGAGGGTTGCATGACCATGACTGTGCAGTTATATAGAATTTCTGGTGAAGACTGGAGATTATTATAGGCACTTTTCCTTCAACTGGTCTTACTAAAGCAGGGCAGACCACCTGAATGTCAGTTATGCCCACTGCATGCCAATTTCATGGAAGACACCGTGTGCTCAGCAGAATAGTTAGAACCTTATGCATGCTGTTTGAGCATCTCTCATGTTGTTGTTGTTTTCCTTTCAGTTTTACCGGTTAGGGGTCGCCACAGCAGAACTCCAGTCCGCTAATGATTAGCAGTTGATTTTTATGGTGCTGAGGTGCCAGCCCGACACCCAACCTTCAACAAAGGCACGCCCATTCATGCATGTCTTTCGAACACCACTCAACCACGGGGAGGACATGCAGACTCCACAGAGAAGGCGATCCAGCCAAAAATCGAATGGGAGAACCTCTTGCTGTGAGGCGACAATGCTACCGCTGCACCGAGCATCTCTCATAATAGGCTTCAAATGACCATAGCTATCTCACCATCAATGTGACTGAACAGAGTAGGGCAGCTTGATGGCAAACTGAAAATAGGACCTATAAAGGGGGGGGGGTGTTGAACATGAATAAAAAGCAGTAGATAATTTATCATTTATATAACTGCTTTCATTCAAAATACCACTGGAAGATAAGAGACCAGAGATCATATACTCCAGTACTTTATAAGATGGAAGATAAAAATAGTGAAATGTCATTCAAGTGGTATATTAATCAATATGAAATCAGATGCTCCTGTGGACAAACAGAAACATAAACCATTAGATCACCTACTGATATACTGAAATTTGACAGATGAGAGTTGAGGAATGATGTCAAGACTGTGACTCTAGCCTTACAATTTCAAAGACTAGTATTAGATCTGTAAAGATCTAAAGAGAGACTGAGACTTATATAATCTCTGGTGGTTGCAAGCAATTCATAGATCCTTTAATGACCTAGTGATAGACCTAAGACATCTAAAGAACTGAGCCTTCCCAGATTTTCTTGTGTTTTATGAAGGTTTCATAGCTCTGCTTGTGTCAGAGTCAGATCCTTAGTAACTATGATTATGTGTAAGTAACTTGTGCAGCATAACAGCAAGTCAACCAGGTGGAATTTACTGCCACATTGATAATTTTTAATTTCTTTAAAGTCCTGTCAGGTTGATAAACTTATCAGAGTGTATTTTTTAATTTGGTTACTAATAGTCATGTGACTCAGCAACCATGATTGTATATCATTAACTCACATAGTAGCCACAGAAAACATTTTAGTGCAGATGTTATAATGATCCCTCAGCTAGCACAGAGCCCTACATAGCTGTCAAAGGAAACCTTATGCTAGATCTGAGTATGGCTTATATTTAGAAGCCTTGACTGATGAATGCTCTATATCCAGTCCAAATCAAAATGTATTGATATATATATATATATATATATATATATATATATATATATATATATAGTTAATTAATGTCCTTTTGTTAATTAAAAAAAAACATTTTTTTATTTCTCTTTTAACTGTGTTACAATATGTATAATGCTTCAGAATATTGTGCATTTTTATTTAATTTAATTTGATTCTAAAGTATACATTTTTCTGTTTTTTTAATATTTGAAGTATTAAAAATGTAAAATAAACATTAAAAAATAAGTCTATTGAAAATGAATAGCAATGTTGTCTTGTAATATGTTTCTGTATATGTTATCACAACTGATGTAGAGAGGGCCTTTTTTGCACACATGACACTAAGCGAAGTACTGCTTGTTTTACAATATTAAAGTCGCCTAATTGGTATAGATCTAACAGTAATTCTATATTAATTATTTCTTATATTATCGCACAGAAAAGAATGATGTTGAATTAATTTTGCTTTACTCATCTGTTTTACTACAGGTCGGTACTTAAACACTGTTACAGTATGGCCTTTTATATCAGTTAAAAAAGCAGGATAGTGACTTTGGTGGCTGCAGTGGCATGGTGGTTAGCAATGTCACCTACCAGCAAGAGGTTCTCTGGTTCAATTCTCAACTAGAACACCTTCTGTTTGGAGTCTGCATGTCCTCCTTGCAGTCACGTGAGCTTTAAAGACGTGCAAGCAGGTGCGTGTGTGTGTCTTTTGTGAAGGTTGGGCACTGGGCTGGTAACTTGACATCGTAAAAACAGCACTTTCAATCAGTCCGCAGACTGATGATTTGCTGTGGTGACCCCTAACCAGGAAAAGCCAAATGACTGCCAGTTGTAGTCCATTTTAGCTTTGAAGCACTTTGAAAAAAAAATCACTGGGTTTTGTAAATTAAAATAATGTAAGGTCATTATGAAATTTTCATCTGTATTAGATGCAGTGCAAATAACAGTGGTTAATGTTTTATTCAGTATATACTGTAATGAATGCTCTGTTTCTCCATCATTTCAATTTGTGAATATACTCTTAACAGTAGCACTGATTTGAGAAATGCATAGTTTTGCAGAAAAAGATGAATGTAGGTCAGCACTGCAGACATAAAAATCCAACTCTAGGTGTGGTAGTATGCTCTACCATTATACTGATAAATTTGCTTTGAGAAGCACATAATGTAACAAATGTACTTCTACTGTGGCACTAATTTGCCCAATGTTTATTAACAGTAGCACTGCTCTGCACAGTGCACAGGTTTGCACAGTAAAGATGGATGAAGAATCATGGATGGACAAGTGTAAATTTCTAAGTACAAGTCTGTCACTGTGCTTTAATGTCTTGCTTACAGTAGCACTGCTTTCTGCAGCACATATTGTAATAAGCATGCTTCTGCTCCTTGGTGCATTTTGCCCAAAATGCAGTTACAGTAGCACTACTTTGCACAATACAATGCTTTATACAGCAAAGATGAATGCAAAACAGACTGCAAAATATATTTTCCAAGTGCAGGTGTAACAGTATGCTCTGATATTATGTTTACAATAAAAGTGCTTTGCACAACACATATTATAACAAGCGTGCTAGTGTTATGTGATGCCCATTTGTGCATTATACACCAGTGATTGCACACTACAGAGATATGTATGTAATAAAGCTGAATGCATAATAGGTGGGATAATATCACTTTCATGGAGTTGATCTAGCACTATATATTAATAGTATACTGCCAGTAGCAATGATTTTAACAATGCATATTGTAACTCAGTTATATTTGCATTCTGTGATATTTATTTACTGAATATACATTAACACTGGCAGTGCATTATGCAACACATATGTTTATCCAGTAAAGATAACTACAGAATAGATAGGGAATATATTTATGCAAGGATAGGTCTTACATTACATTTTAATATTACACTGACAATAACAATGCTTTGCATAGAACATATTGCATTAAATGTATTACTGTTATATGATACCAATTTGCCTAGTACACACTCACACTAGCAATGCTTTATACAATAAATGCATTTGTACTACAAAGATGAATACAGAACAAACAGGGATATATAGATTTCCTTGAGAAGGCCTAATGCTATGCTTTAATATTTCACTGACAGTAGCAATGCTTTGCACATAATATATACCGACAGACATACTGCACTTCAATTATAGCTGCCGTCTCAATAGATATTAATGCATTGCCTTTGTATTATACAGATTCCATGATAGTCATTGACTCAATAGATGTTAATGAATATTTTAATTTTGAAATATACATATTTGTACTGTGAAGTTGAATACAGAATAAAAGGGGGAATACAGTTTTACTGCTGCAGATATAACAGTATTCTTTACTGTTATATTGATGATAGTATCACTTTGTATAGCACGTATTATAATGACCTAACTGCTATTCCATACTATAAATTTGCCTTCAATACAGTAGCAGTACCATTGCATTGCTCATCACAAATTAAAATACTAAATGTTGAAATACTGCCTCAGTTTTCTGAGTATACACTTTCAAAAGCAATGTTTTATGGAGTACTCTCAACTGTAAGCATCTTGATATAGCATGATACCCTTTTAGTCTATTGACAGTTTTACTATGATTGGCCATGTGTTCATATGTTCATGGGCAAGTGCTGGGCTAGCTAAACATTCTAATGAATTGGGAGGTAATGTACTGGCATTTCAGAGGTTAAAAAACATGCAAAAACAATTTAATTTGCAGAAGGCAATATTCCCTGTACTGCCACTGTAGGGGCAATCCCCCACACTCTTGATCTCTAAATATACCTACTTCAGGATCATACAATCTTGGTGAACAGGGAGAAGATGGAAAGAAAAAGTGAACTTTACCTTCTCCCCTTTTTTCAAATCAACAATGCAGTCACTGCACAATTTAGGGAACCTCAATCTAGTGAAATATCAAAAACAGGAAACTTTTAACCTTCCTGTTTTGATGATCCTAGACTTTCCATGACAATATGAAGGTGTCCCTCTATTAACACTAATAGTAGCACTGTTTATAATAGATATGAAAGAATACCATTAGGTGAAACAAATTAAAAATAATTTAAAAAATATCTGAAAATGGACTACTCATTTTTTGTTCTGCTTATAGTTATAATGGAAAAAATATATAGTATTATTAGATGTCCATTAAAAGTAAATAAATATTTAACACCTAGCAGTTAAAAACACAACCTCTTATTTTCTATTTTATGGTAACAAATATATTTCCACTTTGTAATAACTGTAAAGTAGCATGCGCTATTTAAAAATAAGTCCAGAAAGTAACATTTCAAGGTTCTCAAGTTGTAAAATTGATCTACAAAAATAAAAAAAATAATAAAATAAATAAATAATGCATGTATATTTTTGCCTAAAAACAAAATGGCAATCACTATCTCTTCAGCTAGACAGTATAAGACACTCCTCCTTATTAATATTAATGAGAAAGACATTTGTGCTGTATTGTTTTGCTGCTTCTTGGTGCAACTATCAAACAAACTGAGCATGCATTAGTGTTGTAAGTGCTAATAGAGATATGTGAAGTTCCAGCTGAAATTCTACAACAATTTCAGTTATTTAGAACATCTTCAGAAGATCTACCTGAAGTTTTGATTACTTAGTGTACTGTCAGCTAAGGAGATCCACTAGAAAAACATGTTGCTCACTCATGCATGCAAGTTGCATCTTAAAAACAAAATGGTTGCTTCCTCTTGAAGAGCAGCTGTGTGCACACCCTGATCATTATCTAGACATTATTAACTCTCTCTCACTTTCTTCTAAATTGATGACTTCACATCTAAAGGTTGTAAGTTATTCCACTTTCAGAACTGAAAATGTACCACAGTATGTGACTTGAGATACTGCTAAAGAGCTGTCCTCAATACATTATATCAAATGATGTGAAGCATTTTATTGCAATTAGAAAGCAGCTTGCTTTTAAAATGCTGAAGAGAAATTATAAGAATACATATTGCAGGAATATATTATCTCTTTTTAAGAAACAAATAATTTCACCTTATGAAACATAAGTCCTCAAATCATATTTGAGTATTATGCTTTGAAAATTATAATTTTCTTTGAATTGCCAAAGAAAGGTGAAAGGCAAATGCTTGATTTTAGTTTTATAAAAAAAATAAATAAAATGTTTCCCTTTTTCTAAGTAATGGTGACCTCTGAAGTCGCAAGAATGTATAACCATACCTCTCAAGCGTACCTCATTATGAGGAACGTTCCTCATTTTAAGTCTTAAAAAAGTCCATAATCCGCATTGTTCCATATCCAAAAGGTTTGCCACATGTTTATTGCTAAGAATTTTAACTAATATCTGTGATGAATTTTATTTTATTAAATCATATTAATTCATTAAGAGAATCTTAAATAAGTATAACATAACTCATTTTAGCCATCCTCTGAGCTTCCTGATTGAAGTTGTTAGTAAAATGTTAGTAGGTGTTTGATAGTCTGCCTATTTGTTCAACATTTTGGAAATGGGAGTTTGAGAGCTATGTGTATGACAGGGGGTATGAGCTTCAGCCTACTACACAGGAGCAGCATGGGAGCTTGTAGAGCATGTTTGTTAAATACATTCATTTCAGATGAATATTATTTCACAATTTCTAATTCCAGGTTTGTGCAGTGAGGGTGAAATCTTTACATTCTGGAGACCCACTTCATTAGGTTTGTTAATCTACTGGGCTGATACTCTACCTGAATGTAAGTACTGATTACTATGCAGCCAGAAATACTCATATCTTCTGAAAATGTAATAAAACTGCAGCAAATAATGGATAACTTTATTTCACAATGAATGTACTGTGTACTGATTAAGCATGTTTTTACATAATATGAAGCAAGGGAAACTGTTGAGGAATGTCCTGAACTTCTTCAGCTGAGAACTTCCTAAATATCACAATATGTCATTTTGATTTGCTCAGTAACATGGCTTGTTATTTCACTTTCTCACATTTGATAAACAAGGTTAACATTTAATCATGGGTAAGCAGAGTGGGTGGGTAGACATTTTCTTGTAAAAAAAAAAAAAAACTCAACCATTCTTCACCATTTAACCAAGATGCAATATTTGTCTAATTGGTCATTTATATCTATTACACTACTTTGAATAACAAATCCATGGGAATTGCATGGACTGTTTCATTTTTTTTTCTCTGTGATGACCTTCAGTAGGGCTTTTAGCATTAGAAGTAAGCCTGTTGAAGGGTGTCGTGCTATAAGGAACACTGCATTCTTGAATCATCATCAGTGAAAATCAATACCACTGAGAAGACTATAACAAAAAATATAAAGTTAACGCCTCAGGTCATGGAAGAAATAAAGTAATCAAAAGATAGAACGCTGTAATCTCCCTGTATAAGATGTTACAGAACACTGTCCCAGGCATCTGTCATGGCAGTTTCCCATGATGTCTCAGGTGAATTGTATTACTCACCACCACATAAGCAATTCAGTCAAAAGCAATTACTCACTTCAAAATGAAAGGACTCAAGCTAAGATGTAGGCCTAGCTTTCCTGGAAACGTGTCAGTGCCACTTGTAGAGTTTGAAATAAACTGTGACTTGACAGGTCTGTGTTAGACTACATTACTTATTTCATAGAATGCATGTTTTCTAAAACTACAGGGATAAAGATGTTAAGAGTTCAGCAGAGTATATGTGCGTGTGTGTGTGTGTGCTTAACCTTGCTGATGTGTCATGAAACTCTCACAAAAGTAAATCAAGCTACTGAAGTTTCCATTACATATCAGAGTTTTATGTTTATAGAGCCTTCATCAAGGAGCATTCTGAATTTAGAACACGAAACAATATGTTAGCATACTATGTAATGAACTCTTTGCTGTGTTCTACATTATTGTTCCATTGAATGTTTTACTTTATAAACTGTTCTTGACTATATTAATTCCACATCTTAAACAATGAAAACTAAAACACTGCTTGCAGGTTTATTCACTTTAATTCATTTTGGAACATAGACACCTACCTCATTCATTTACGTAACTATCTGACCTCAGATAGCATGTATTTGTTAATGCAAGATGGTTTTACTGTATTTACTTACCATTGGCAATATGACATGAAAACAACAAGTCAGTGGCACTATGTCCACCTATACTTTTGGTAGGTTTAACTAGTGCTTCAAATGCTAGAGGTTCAGCTCAGATGGGCGAATGAGTAGCAGTGAGAACAGGCTGATTTTCCAGGCTGACATGAGGAAGGCACAGCAGCTGACAATGCTCACGATGCTGAGTCTTAATGAGTCATTCTGCATGTACTTGGGGAATACAGATAAACGTGCTGGGGATCATTCTCATGAGTGTGCTATGCAACCTCAGTTCATATAAACATTTCCAGTGTATTTGCTTCAAGCTGCTTTTTAGATTATCGGGAAATGAACACACACAGGTGCATGTCAAAAATCAATCTAAAGACCTTTTAGGTTTCACCTAGAATAAATGGCATGATACATTGCTCCTGCTTTTGTTCTACCTTCCTCAGCATGGAATATTACAGCAGGCCCATGCTCTAATCATCCCTATAGTAGAAGTCTGCCATTTAATTCCAAGTCAGTGTCTTCACCAGTGAAATCTCTTGTTCTTCACCTGGGCCACAATTCAGTGCTTGTCAGTGTAAAAGTGAACCATTGTTCCAAAGCTAGAAATGACATCTGCTAGATTCATAGTGCTGTCATTTGTGCTACAAATGACAAGTGCAAGGCAAGCCAAAATATTGAAATCTGACTTTGCCAATTTAACTATAGTCTCATAAATGTGGCAGCATATAATATTTACAAACTGAATCAACATAATATTGTTATAGGCTTTTTATATTACACTTTTTCCTCAGAATTCAAACTTTCATACTGAATACTCATCCCTTTGTGCTAACGTATTTTGGTCTATATCTGAAAAATGTTAATAATTACTTTTCTGATTTACAATCAAGAAATGAGTGTACAGCAAACAGGTTAAACTTGTATAAATTTGAAATGTATAAGTTAGTACATAAATTAAGTAAAGGCATATAGTGGATGACCACTTTAATAAGTGGTGTTTCATCTTTTCAGGTTGCCCTTTCAGATCATCCTTCTTCATGTACAGTTTTATGCAGTGGCAGCTGATGGCTTCAAATTAAAGGGGGGCTGCAGGAGAGAGCTGAATGGGTGTGGCCAATGGGGGGTGTGGCCAACTCAAAAGGAGTGGAGCTATGCTAAAAAACACAAAAACTGGGACTTTAATTAAATACACTTCCCTGGGTGCCAAACCATCATTATGAGAGTCCAATCAAGGCAAAAGAAGTGTAGAAGAAAAAAAAATATTTCAATGCATTGGCTACATGACAGCTTACTTAATATCTAGATGGAAGCAAAAATGCCAGTCAAAATCAAGTATAAAAAAAAATAAATAAATAAGCAGCACTCAACTCAAACCACTTCTCCTTGCACTGCAGTTCTAATTATAATTTATATTCAGCTTTATGAAAGTACCAAGTAACATGCTGAAAGTAGCAATCTCTGTGATACCACCACTTGTAAAAATGTTTCTAATCTTAAAAAGACCTGCTGCCTGACATCAACTATCTACTTGTTTCATGGGGAAAACATGATCAAAGTAAAAAATGAACAGTAAACAAGAAACAAACTCAAGATAAATTGCTTAAAGGATTACTGCACAGGTTATGGACCACACATGATAGATTGGCATTCTGTTTAGTTTACAGGTAAAAACTGCAAGGATGACTGCAAGTCTCCAACAAATGTAATGAGCTTTGGAAAATACTGTAATCCTGTCCTTTATTGCAAATACTGTCATACACATTTCCATATCCAAGGCCTATACGTTATCTAGTTATGTAAATATTCTCTGCATGGCAACAACAAAAAGGCTTTCAATGTTGGTAATTCTTTAACAGTATGCTTATTAAAGCTTATTTGCATCTTACAGTCTCAGACAAGCTTACCTGATGGTCATTAAAGCATTGCTACTTAAACACAGAGCAACAGACACTGCAAAAGCGGTGACCTGAACGCAAGCACTGAGGTTCAGCTTGTTTTCCAAGACTATTGTTTGGTGGTGTTCCTATTGAGGTGTTTGGACCAATAAAGCATCTTTGTACTTGGCAGAACAGCAGTTGTTTTTCATTTACATTGCTAGCTAAACACAGAGCAACAGACACTGCAAAAGCATGCATTTTCTGAATAAGCATAAATCAACAGGATAAAATATGACAGAAAACCAGAACATGCTGCAAAGTCAAGGACAAATGAAAAGCCACTGTAGTACTTGTGTCTGCCTTGGATGGTGGGATACTCTACACACTTAATACTGCATAACTGATCCTTGCCTTGCTTGGACACATTCAGAGTCACTATGTGGGGGAGTGGGGTGCAACAAGTATGTCATAATTTGAAATGTCTCTGGCTGACAGTGATGGCCCTGACACATTCTTACCTCTCAACCTCAGAGCAAGAAATCTGGACAAAGCCATAAATAGAAGTGGTACAAAGGCCCAAAAATTAGGACATTTTTTAAATATTGCTCTTAAAAACTTGGAAAGATAACAGAATAGTAGGCTTTACATTAGTATACATTTTCTGAAGGGTATGAAATCTGAAGCTCAAATGTCTGTCATTATTTTCTAACTTCAGTCTTTAATGATTTGTTACTAATTTGCCAGAAAACCACACATTTATGAAAAAGAGACCAAAAATTTGATGCAAAAATATAAAATAGTCACACAATACAGCTGGGAACCTGTCAAACAAGGGACACTTTTTTAATATTAGCACTGTTAACTTGAGCAGCTGACAAAATAAGAGAATCGACATGCATTTCTGAAATTAAAACTAATCTATAACTCTGATCATTACAATCATTTATTAATTGAAAACCTTCCACGTTTTCTTTCAAATTTGCCATTTTTGCGAAGGGATTATTAGGGGGAGAACAACACTTTGAGCCAAAATCAGGGACAGTTGAGAGTTTTCGATATACCCAATTCTATAAAGCAATTTATATGCGAGTACCTCAACACAGGAAATTTGGACAAGGCCAAATATATTGGGGGAACATACAAGCCGTACTAATAATTGCTCTTGTATAAATTTAGACAGTTGACAGAATAACAAGTCTTGAATGCATTTTTATGAAGGGTATGAAGTCTGAGACTCAATGTCTGTCATTATTTAGTGACTTCATTCCTAAATGATTTGTCAGAAAACCACAAATATTATGAGGAACAAACCAGAAATAAGAATCAAAAATCTATTCATTCAAATAAATCTGGACAGTTGAGAGGTATAGTTCAACCAGGCTGTCTGAGTTTGCTGCCCTTCTTCTCTCACAAAATCATGATCGAATGGGGCCTTCCACCTGGAGCTATTCCAATGTCTCATTACTTGGCTATTTTGGCCCATTTACCCTAAACACCATAATGTGCATACTGCTTTACTTCTACAATGATTTGGATTTCATTTAAAACATTTTTTTTTTTTTGCATTTTACAGGACAAACACTAATAGATATCTGCTAAACAAAGCAATGCAGTCTCACAATGAAAATAGACGTAGCATTAAAACTTTTCTGCCCTTGAAACTTACATTCATTGAAACAGCATTGAAACCCACATTCAAGGAAAATACATCTGGCCAGTGGCAGATAAAGAGTAGCACAAAAAAAAACTGGACAAAGACAACAATGGGAGAATACAGCCCAAAAATAGGGGCAAATTTCAAATATTGATCTTATAAACAGAAAATTGCTAGAATAAAAGGTTTTGTGTTACCATGTACTTTCTGAAGAATATGAAGTCTGAAATTCAAATGCCTGTTATTATTTTCCAGAAAACCACAGATTTTATGAGGAACAGAACATAAATATGAAGCAAATATTTCACAAGTGGGCGTGGGTAGGGAATTCAAGCTCTTGCTGCCTACTCCCAAGGTACAGGGTTTGAGTCTAGCCACCACCAGGTATATTTCCTGAGTTCTTCTAGTCACTGTGGGCATTGTTACACACACACACACACACACACACACACACACACACACACACACACACACACACACATTAATTCAAACATCCTACTTGAGCAATGTGTGTCTAGGAATGCCGATCTCGCATGCGTGCAAGTCCGGGACTCGTGTTCATTTTTTATTTCTTTTCTTTTTTTTCATTTCTTTTTTTTTCTTTTAAGTTTGTTTTATTTTCTGGAGGGGGGGCTGCAGTTCTGCAGTCCAATAGCAAGAACCACCCCTAGTTTTATGTGAGTATGTCCTGAGGGGCAAAGTCACAGCTGAAATATGAAATCACATGTTGCTAATGAAAAGAACATTGGCAGTAACATTATTTTATGGTGGGAGGCTGTCAGCAGTATACTGAAATATTAATATCTCAGCAGTGTCAAAACTGAATTCTTTTGCATCGGAGGCTTTCAGTTTCACTATGCAAAATCACATTTCTAGGCAAACCTGGACATCATAATTGGCATAGTTCAAGAGGTGGGTCCCACAACCAGTTTTAAAAGGTCTCTGCCAATAGTGATAAGAAAGGGCCAAGTGATGATCATTGGTTAAATACCACACAAAACAATGTAACTAATAGAAACACTGGCCTTAGATGCTTTTCAGCACTTTGTCAGTGAAGATGTATCCATGATCCAGTGAAGGTTTAAATCCACAACGTCTGAATGTTGGTTATATTGACTGCAAAGTCTTAGGTGGGTATATGAATAATGATAATAACTGATGGTTCCAATCAATATCACATCAAAAAAAAGGTCCTAAGTTGTTAAAGAGCTTCATCCTGTAATTGTCCTAGGTTTGATGTCCTTAGTGTCCGCATATCTATAGTGTGATTCCAAATAAATTACTTAAAGCATTTTGGTCATGTTCTGGAGCAAGTTTAAGTAACAAACATTTGGAGTTGGATATAATTTACTTACCATATACAACTAAATTATGTTGTTTGTGATGCAAAAAAGCCTGCTTTTTCCACATTATTTTGCTGATAAAGATACCCCCATGAGTTTTTTTCCTCAGAGTGAAAAATCCCTACATTGATATCATGCATGTCTGCACCCATAATACAACAGTACCTGAAAGTAATGTATAAGCTACTATATTTCGTGCTAAAAGCATCAAGAGGAATTACTTACTTATCTGAAAGACAAGTTGTCAATTAAGGTCTTACAGAAAGTGCAACTCACATTGAAAAGTAATACATGTGATGATGTAGTAGTGAAATCACAATGTAAAAAAGAAGTGTCTTCTCAAAAGAGGTAACTTGGTTTGATTACCCGTAATTCTTTGCAATCATATACAAATCATTGTCCAGTACCTACCATGGCATCATTTCATTGGTCTGGATTTAGAGAAAATCTGAATAAACAGTGGAGCTAAAAAATCAAACAACATAATATTATCTTCATTCTTTTTTTTTTTTGCAAAATCACTTGCAACTTTAACACGAGGAGTACAATGGGATATAAAATTAATTGTAAAACTGATGCTTCTTAATGTGACAAATGCACTTTTTAATTAAAAAATAAATAAATAAAACCTGTGAATTCATTTCTGAAAAGTTTTTAACTTTAACATGGGGGTTATGCTAACTGCTTTATTAAGTCCTGGGTGCCTATAGGCTTCAAGTTGCAATTTATTTTTTAACTTTATGAGTTGAATATATGTATTCAGATAGGAATGTATTTTAAAACTATTTAGATAACATATATAGGTTACTTGAATTTTCTTAGGTTTATGGTGCTGATCCTTGCATGGTTTATGATTGCTTGCAGTTTTAAACATGAACTGTTTAAGTATATTCATAGTATGAGGATACATCTTTAAATTTTTCATCTAAGTCTAGTGATCACATGACTTGCCTTTCCTTGATATACAAGGAATATTATGTATTCAAAACTATGTCTGAAGAAGTTTTTAGAGTTTAAAAATGAAAGCACTTACATCGTATTAAACATGGTTTGAATATTAAGTTTGGCTGTGTTGTTGTCCTTTGGACTCGGCTTTTGCTTTTTGTTTTTATGTATAGTTTTTATTTTGTGTTTTTTGAGTTTGTATTCATTATGGCAGCTAGGGCAAAGACCTCTTCACAGCCATTTTACTCTGGGACTAATGATCTCAACCTCATAGGCAAAGTTGCAGCATTACAACAAACCATTGGCAATTTGACATTAATTGTGCAGCAGTTATCTCAGCGATTGGAAGGTTTGCTTGTGCAAGGACCGGCATCTAACACTGTTTATAATAATGTTCAACTGAACAGGCAAGAAGTTGTTTCATCACAAACTGTTGGTATTAACACTGTAAGTATATTATTACAATAAATGGTACTGCTGCTACCCATACACTAGGAAATTAGCAAAATGTTGGGTTACAGGTAGCTAATGTTAATCATGGACACTTGACAGTGTGGAATCCAGTACCCAACTTACAGGAGTGGATACATAACAGTGTGTGGTTTGCTCACATGGTTCTTGGGCAAGGATATGTGGATATGAATAGCAAACTGGAGCAGTTAGATGACAAGCTGTTCAAATAAAAAAAACTGCAACTGGAGAATTTTTATCTTGCTGAGATTGTAAAGGTCAAATGAGTACCAAAGGGGTTTCAACAGTGGAGATATCCAACTGGGCTAGAAAAGGACTTGTCATTGCATAGAGATTTACTGGTCTTGTTTGACAAACAATGCTGTGAATTTATGGAGCTTATCATAAAACACAATGTGAGGTTTATCGATAACCTGGCTATGCAGGCTACTTCACTTAATGACAGCATTTTGAAGGACAGCAGTTATTGACAGCATTTTGAGGGACAGCAGTTATGCTAACTTCAAAGTGGAACATGGGTGAATATTTTGTAGCATTGAGCAAAGCATAAAATGAAAGGATATATGATGAAAAAGTTTGAAAAGGACAGCAGGGAGTATGAAAATGGAACGGCTTACCCCCTCCCCTCTGAATCTCAGAGTTGGGGGAATTGAGATTCTGCCAATTATTATGAGGAAAGAGTGGAATCTATGAATGAACACCCCTCGGGGGTACAACCACAGAGGGAAGAGAATAGTGATGGGCAGCACAACATGATAGAAAGAGAAAACCAGGAGTATGTTCAGGAATTTCCCCAAATGAGGAGGTCAGACTGTATCAAGAATTAGCAGAGGGTGTTTTACTCCAAGCAGGACCAGGGGAGGGGGTCTCGCAGGACTTATGGGAGGACTATTTATTGAGCCAATGGTCCACCTTATGCAGGGAGGAGAACTTAGAGAAATGATCAATCCAACTATGGGCAGGAATATGAGATATCATCTTATGAGGTTTATCCATCAAGAAACAAACCTGACATTATTTACAACACAGAAAGATATGTTAAATTGTTTAATTGTATAGACTTGGTCTTGAATACTATGTTTGCTGTCTTTTTTTCTCAAGGTATGAACTTTGTCCCTATGAAAGATGTAAATTTAACTAATGTACTTGACTTAAAAATGTATGTGCGTAAATTGAATTTTAACATCTTGTTTAAAGAAAACAACTCTGTGTTAGACCATCTTAGGGTAAGTAGCTTGTACAATCCCCGATTGCACCCTATATTGTATGTATTTGAAAAGCTCTGTGAAATTGACTTACGAGCCATGTTGAAAAATAACAAAAGAAAATTTGTTGGGCAGGGATATGAAGAAGATGAAATATTAAGTTACATTTGAAACAATAAACTAAGAGCTATGAAACCGGACAAAAGGGGGGTATTATCATCATGACACAGGATGACTACAACATTCGTATAAATACTATATTACAGAGTGATGCTTATGAATTGGTCAGTGTTTTGGAATTAAATAGAGCATATGTCAACATCAACAATCAGTTAAGAGACATGTTTATAAAGGGGAGAATTTCAGCTGATGAGTTTAAATATTTAAATATTTTAGCCTCTAGAACACCTATGATATTTGGTGTCCCAAAAATTCATAAATCCATAGAAAATCCACCACTTAGACCAATAGTGGATGGGAGAGGATCAGTAACAGTGGTGTGTGCCCAACACATAGATATTAAGTTTAAACATGTACTTGAGAAGGAAATGTACCTGTGCAGGGACTTCTGGGACTTCTTGAATAAGATGAATGATGTAATTTATAATAAAGATGATTTTATTGTGACTATAAATGTACGGGATCTTTATACCATCATTCCACATAATATAGCTTTAGAATGGACACTAGATTACTTGCAAAAAAATGGAATTGAATAAGGGAACATCAATAATGCTATCAAATTATTAGAGATAGATTTAAAGAACAGCTTTATATATTTTGAAAACAATATATTTAAACAAAAAGAAGGGGTAGCTATGAGGTCTCCTGTGGGTTTATTCTTAGCAAATGTTATGTTGGAATGGGAGTTTAGGTATGCTTTTGTGGTCAGCATAACAGTGCTATAAAATGTTAGTTACATTACCTGGATGACATCTTCTTTATTTGGAGTAAAGGGGTCCCTGAATTAATGGAATTTATTTACTACATTAATGCAAGTACAGACTTCCCGGCCTTCACACATTCTTATAATCAGGAGAGTGTACCATACTTGGATGTTCTGAAAGAATAAAAGTGATTTAGGAAGATAAACTGCTAGTGTGTATCGGAAGCCCACATACTCGAACATGTTGCTACATTTCACAAGCTGCCACACGTTCAAACAGAAAAGGGCAGTGGTAAAAGGGCAGCTTGTTAGGGCTGCCTGTATGAGTAGTTTGGACACTGATTTTTTAAAGGAATGTGAAACATTAGTGAACATATTCAACAGCTGGGGTTGCCCCATCTAATGGTGTATGAATTAATTGGTGAGGTCCATTTTAAAAGGGAGACAGGGTTTTATAAACCTATATTGGCAGGACAGGGGATAGTTGTCAGAATAACCGCTGACTGGAATAGTGATTTAAAGAACTACACAAGTGTACTGGTAACTATATTTAGTAGGGATAGTTCTAAAATTAAGTGGATTATGCAAAAAAAACTGGAATATTTTTCATGAGAATATTAGTATATTGAATGTATTGGGAAATGAGCCCTCCATTATTTATAGAAGGGGAATGAATATAAAAAATATGGTTAAAAGAAAAGTAATTAAAAAGATTTCTCATCCAAGAATGCTAAGTATGGGTGATGTAATATGTGTAGATATGTTTTGGAGGGTGATAGTATAATAATTAAAGGGAAGGATATCAAAGTTCAAGGGAAGTATAACTGTGACACTATGGGGGTGATTTATGGGGCTCAGTGCTAAAATTGTGAAGGTTTTTATGCAGGAAAAAAACGAGCAAAAATTGCATAATCGCATTTATGAGCATACTTATGACATAAGGAAGAAAAAGACAGTCAATGCTCTTTTTAGACACTTGGAGAACTTCCCCAAACACACTTTTAAGTTTAGTGTGTTAGGAAAGGTGGATAGGAATCCAAGGGGAGGTTCCTGGTCAGTATATTTGGAGAGACAGGAGGTAATATGGCAACTGCAACTTGAAGCCTATAGGCACCCAGGATTTAATGAAGTAGTTAGCATAACCCCCATGTTCAAATTAAAAACTTTTGAGAGATGAAAAGAATTCACAGGTTTTTATTTATTTGTTTTTTAACTTTATGAGTTGAATATATGTATTCAGAGATGAATGTATTTTAAAACTATTTAGATAACATATATAGGTTACTTGAATTTTGCTAGGTTTATGGTGCTGATCCTTGCATGGTTTATTATTGCTTGCATTTTTAAACATGAACTGTTTAAGTATAGACATAGTATGAGGATACATCTTTAAATTTTTCATCTAAGGCTAGTGATCACATAACTTGCCTCTCTATGATATACAAGAAGTATTCTGTGTTCAAAACTATGTCTGAAGAAGTTTTTAGAGTTTAAAAATGAAAGCGCTTGCATCATATTAAACATGGTTTGAATATTAAGTTCAGCTGTGTTGCTGTCCTTTGGACTCGGCTTTTGCTTTTTGTTTTTATATCTAGTTTTTATTTTATGTTTTTTGAGCTAATATCTTAAATGATAAAGTCTGTTAAGAAAACAGGAAGATTTAGTACCATTTGTCCTTGCAAGAATATGATTTGGTGTCAGTACCGATAATGCCAGGGAGACACAGAAAGAAAACATACAAAATTATTACTCCAGCAGTTTTTCACTGGAAGAAAATACAGTACTCACTGTATAAAATTACACTTATCAATGTCCAAACTGAGAAAGATGACAAAAGTCATAGAGTGTGAACTGTGGAATTTTTTGAATCCTTGCTAATTTTTGAGCCATATGCCTAAAAGAAGGGAATTACAGGTTCAGACATGAATATTAGGCTATCAGTTTGCAGATTATTACAAGCCTAGCCAAAAGTCAGAATAAAACCTTCTACTATTAATTTGTGAGATTAAGACTTCAACTATTATGTCAGTCCTCCCAATGACTTTTCATTGATTTCTGTGTTCTACTGGACTTGCTACATTGACTGCATGAAAGTGGAGACTAAATATATACTATATATGAGATTGCAGTGTCACAGATTGCTCCTGTTTCTCCGAGGTATGGCAATTTTGTAGTTAATATATAACAGCCCTGTGCAGGGTGAAGCCAGACAAAATGAGGTTACGGGGTGGGGGTGGGGCTGTCTCCTGCAAAAATAACTTTGCTGTTTTCCTTCGGTTTCATTGTTTGTTTCCTTCTTTATTTATAATTCCAAAACTCAGAATTACAGGCTTGGAATTGCAAAAGGCAGCCAAAGAAGATTAGATTTACATTCTTCTAGGTTGAAGATATATATCTATAGAATGATTTTTACAGGTTATAGTACTTGGAATAACTAATTAATCTTGTTTATGAGAACAGTTTATTTAAATCTACTGGAGATACAATGCATCTGTATTTGTTAAGACTAAGGTTTCCATATTTGGTGCCTTTCTTTTGTGGAAACTCAATTACAAAGGGGATTAAGAGTCAAAGTAAGCAAAAAAGGAGGAAACCAGACTTAGTTCAGTTGTTCTAATAAGAGCTAGACTTACTAAAATTTGGGAGGATGTCACTCAAGTGATCACCAAAGTGGAACGATAAATGCATGTTATCATACAAGTAGGCATCAAAGGAAAAAAGTGACGTGGCAAGAAACACATCAAGCGATATGACTGAGTCATGCCTTATTAAAGGATCAGAAGTGGGATCTCAGAAATGCTGTCCGTAACAACAGTTAACAGTGAGAGGAAGAATAGGATTAGGGAATTCAATGACTAGCTGTAGCAGTGACCCAAAGAGGTCATTATCGCACTGTACACTGCCCTTATCAGACCAGTCATAGAGTACAATGCCCCCTTTGGTATGTACCTGACCAGACATATGCAGCAACTAGAGTGACCTCAGAGGTTCCTTACAAAATGAATGCAAGGCATAACAAACCTGCCTTATGCAGAGCACCTTCAGGCCCTTTCCCTCTACTCAGTCTCCTACAGACTGCTGAGGGGTGATCTTTGCCTGGTTTACAAAGCATCTGTAAACCCCACACTTATGAATCTTTTGCAGATTTGTAAGTCAAATGGTACCAGAAATGCAAGGTCTAGGGACTGGAATTTTCTTTGTGATTTAAACAGAACATCCTGAAGACAGATATGTGTCCCAGAGACTGCTCCTCCTATGGAAAAGGCTTCCCATCCATGTGAAGCTGAGTTCATCTATTACCCAGTTTAAGCAAAGCCTAGACCAGTGGATGGGGAATAGGAAGTTTAGAGGTCAAAGAGGGGAGCAAGGGTTGTTTGTTGGTACATAGTAGAGATAAGGAAGGGAGGGACAGAAATGGCCAAACTAAGCAAAGATGGGAGGAGACAGAAAACTGAAAAAATACAGAGGTACTGAAGAAACACTTTACTTCATTCTTTATAAAGGAAAGCAGGAACTGGTGTCATATGCAAAGGAAGGTAAACAGAATAGAAAGAATAGTGGACAGACATCAGAATAGAGTGGGATCAGAGAGAAAGGGAACTGGATGAGATTGCTGGTGTTACTGTTTGACCAGCCACATCTTTTGCTTGGAACTTTGCTGTTAGACATAGAATAAAAAGTGTGTGTTTTCTTTTATTTTATAGGTTCATAGGTTCATAGGTGTGTACTAGACTAATGGCCCTGGAGCCTTTACAAGCTTAGCCCATAGGATTACCCTGGCATCATGCCACCTGACCTTAGTTCCCAGTGCCTCTGTCAAGTACAGCCATTGGAGTGATCCCCGGGGTGGATTTTCTATTGCCCATCCACTCATCAAGATTGCTCTTGAAGAGGTCCAGTGAGGCACTCTGCTTGACATGTATGGGAAGTCTATTCCATAGCATGGGCAGTCTCTGGGTTATGAACCTGTCCCTCCAGCTTGTTCTGTTGATTGTGGTAATGCGGTTGAGGTCTCTGGAGCATGTAGTGTGGAGGGATTGGAATTTCTTTAGATGTAGCATTTTTAACAGAGCTGGGTCAGACATGGCTTGGTAAGTCAAGCAGAGATCGCCTCTAAGTAGGCGATATGAGACAGAGAAAAGTTGGAGTTTTTTGAGTCTGTCCATATAGGACAAGTGTTTAAGGCCTAAGATCCTCTTTGTGAGGTATTTTTATGGCCGCTCCAGTTGTTGTAGGTGTCTAGTGAGGTACATGCCAAATGAGGCATTGTATTCAATGATTGGCCAATGAGGGAAGAGTAGAGGGAGACAATGGCCTCTTTCTTCCTGGAAGCAAAACCCTTAGTAATGAGATGTGACACATAGAAGAACTTTCTGACCACAGTGGCAATGTGGTGGTCAAAAGAGAGGTTGCTGTCAACCTATGTTCCTAGATCTGTTATGATGGCTTCTGTGTTCAGTGGACTACCATCAGTGTGGTAATTCATGGGAACTGGGTTTTTCCCAAAGTGGATGGCGACACATTTTTTGACATTGAGCTTAAGGCCATGGTTCTGACACCAGTCATTAGTCTCAACCTATGTTCCTAGATCTCTTATGATGGCTTCTGTGTTCAGTGGACTACCATCAGTGTGGTAATTCATGGGAACTGGGTTTTTCCCAAAGTGGATGGCAACACATTTTTTGACATTGAGCTTAAGGCCATGGTTCTGACACCAGTCATTAGTCTCAGTGAGGCCTTTCTGTAGGATGTCAACATCACTTGGGGAGTTAATTATGGCTCGCAACTTGCAACCATCTGCGAATATTGTCAGCCAGAGTCTCTTCATGGTGGCCTCAACTTCAGAGAAGTAGATACCAAATAGGAGAGGACCCAGGACCGAACCCTGTGGGACTCCACTGGTGACTCGTCAACAGTCTGACTTGGAGTCAGCTACTTTCACACTGTGGGTTCTATCTGTGAGCCAGTTTGCAACCCACCTAGTCATATAGGGGTTGATGCCTAGCTTAGTGAGTTTTTCTATGATTACTGAGTGAGAAATGGTATCAAAGGCCTTGGCCAGATCAAGGTAGGCTGTATGAACCACCTTGCCTTCATCCACAGCTCTGGTGATTGACTCAAAGAAGCCGACCAGGTTGAGCAGGCATGATCTACCCTTTACAAAACCAAACTGTGTGGGATCCAGAGTTTGGAGGTTCCCTATATCTTTGTTTATTGGGTCCATGAGGATGCATTCCATAGCTGTGCATATCAGACTTGTCAATGATTGGTCCTTTGCTGGGGGAGCGAGGGGTACAGTTGGCACTGAATCTGTCAGCCAGTATATTGGCAATATCTGTTGGGTCGGTATAGGAGATGCCATTGTGCAACAGCTCCAAACAAATCTGGGCATTGCCGTGGAGATTCTTTACATAACTATAGAAGGCCTTGTGGTTGTATTTACTATCTGCTGCAATTCTGTTTTCATAGCTAGCTTTAGAGGATTTGATGAGGGTTTTATTTTTTACTTAGATCGTTTTTGTTTTGCATCTTAGTGGCAGTGTTTTGGGTCTGACTGGTTTTCTCTAGGCATGTGGAACTATTACACAGGGGGATACATCAAGCATTTACTTTACTTTTCTTATATCTGTGCTGCTACAGGTTTTTGACTAGTCAAATATTGTAGAGTGAAGTCTTGCTGCTAGAAGCACAATAAAAATACACCTAAATCAGCACCCTAATAGCTTTCCAGGTAATAAAACACTGGAACTGTGTGGAACCATTACTTCCATTGAGGTGCATCCTGATACAATGAACTACAAAGACACCAAATACTTTGTTCTGGCAGCAAAGATCAACAATGTACCTTCAAACCTAACTGTGGCAGAGTTTCTATGTTCATCAGGGATAATAATTCTTCAAAATGTTTACTCTGAGATCTGAACCCCCCACCCGCTGTAAGTGCATTGAATTTCAGCTCACCTTGGAGAAAACAAATGTCAAACTTACAGCCTTCCATCAATCACCCTCCGTGGCTCTAGATGACCATGATAAATTCCAGACATTCTTAGAGGATATTCCTATGAGCAGGATCTCTTTAATCCTTAGTTACTTCAAATATCTTTCCCCTGATTGGAGCACCTACACTTCCAACATTTGATATGCTCATCAATTGTTGGATTTGTTAAAGAAAAACATCCTAGATCAGATTGTCCTCAAACCCACCATGGGCATAAACATTCTTGACCTAGTACTCACACCCTTGGCATCTTTCTCCTCCCTTCCTATGGTTGGTTCTTTATTGGTAAAGTCTGACTATAATCTGAATACCTTTAACCTCAGACCTTCTAGTCTCTTGGTAACCAATACTGTCATCAAAAAAGCAAATCTCATACAATTGCATGAGGAAATCTCTAAACGTAGCCAGCAAGTTACAGTGATACTTTTTATGCCCATTTTAATTTATTGACCTGGTAACCCCTTCCAAAACCAAACTATGGCAGTAAATTCAAAATAAACTATCCAGGATGTCTGCCAATATAAACAGACTCCAAATACAAGGGAAAAAACTACTTAAACTGCCTCACAGGGACAGAAATTCATAGTATGAGAATTCTATTAAAGACTGAGAATTGTATTAAAGACTTCACTTAATAACTGAAGGCAACTATACAGACCAGAAAATCATCACATGAATGAAGACTAGCATCTGAAACAAAGGATAACTACAAGTCCTTCTTCACTTTCATCAGAAAATAAAGAAATAACTCTCAATACTGTTTTGAACGGTTCCATAATGGAACTTCCCATTCAAATGCAACCAGTATTGCAAGCATGCTGGCTAGCAGGTTCACAGGAATTTTTTTCCTCTGAAATGCACCATCCCCTAGTCACTCACTCCCCTTGATCTCTAAGGATCACATTCTTAAAATACTCTCAATGATCAGAACACTCCATCCATGTTTGTCTACTAATGCACTCTCTGTTCTTCTCCTCAGACTCATTAATTAAGCATTGCTACAGGTTATGTCACTGAAGCTTAGCACATTGCTGTAGTAATGCCTCTCCATAAGGGTAAACCCATTACATACCCCAGGAGCTATAGACCCATGAGCTATAGGAGTCTTATTTGTAAAGCCATAAAGAGCATCATCATGCCTGATTAACCTTGTCAGCTATTTGAGAAGGTCACTCAGGGAGTTGACAGTGGATAAATAATCCATGCTGCCTACCTTGATCTGAACAAGACTCATACATTTTAAACATGAATACCTATGTGGTAAGATCAATAGCTAACTGGCTTAAGCATAGAATGCACATCATGCAAGTAGATGATGCCTTATCAGACAGAGAGGAGAGCAAGGGTGTCTCTCTTTGATGTCTACTGGGTCGCATTCATTGTTACATCTACTTTTTTTTACCTCCAAACTGACCAACAGTAATCTCTGCTCAACAAATTTTGCTGATGAATGCAAGCTTGGTGTGGTTGTCAAACCCCCTTGATATATATATATATATATATATATATATATATATATATATATATATATATATATATATATATATATATATATATGTACACACCCTAAAATAAAAGAGATAACTAAAGTCAATTATTCCTGGTACTTAGAAAAAAGACTCAAACTAAATGTCAAGAAATGTAATATCACCATCAGGAAACAGAAACACTCTTACTACTTTGAAAACATTCCATTACTGTATGGATCAGTAATCAGCGATCTGGGCACGTGGGTTGAGAGCTCCCTCTACTTTGACCATCACGTGTTGACTGTAGTAAGGAACTCCTTTTAAATTCCACATCTAATTGGAAAAGGCATCTCTACTAAACTGAGTAAAGTTACTGTTCCCCTATATTCTGCCCTAGTCAGAGGTATTATAGAATATAACATACCCTTTGGCATGTATCTGGCCAGGGACATTAAAAATAATTAAAAAATGGAGAGATCCTTAACAGAAGGGATTTCTGATCTCAAAAAACTTACCTAATAAGAGACACTGAAGTATCTGTCCTTGATTTAGTGTTGTACAGACGCCTGACAGGAGACCTGTGCCTAGCTTACTACACCTTAGGGAATCAGTTCTTCTCAATCTCCTTTTTCTCAACCAATCAAATTGTGCAGCCAATACTAGAACCAGAGATATCATCCTTCATCAAGAAATAAAGAAATTTGGGGGGAGAAAGAGTTTGTCCCTGATTTTCGCCACAATTTTATGTTATTCCTTGTGATCCTACAAAGTTAGCTTGGACACCTGAGGTGGGTTCCAGTAAACTTCCCCAGGACATACAAGTGCTACACTTCTTGCAAAAGGTAGTTGAATCTAAGGATCAAACCTCTCAACCTAGCACAAGAAATCTGGACAAAGCCAAAATGTAATGGGGCCAAATGGCCAAAATCAGGGACAAATTTTAATTATTTCTCTTATACACTTAGAAGCTTGCTAGAATAGCAGGTTTCACATTAGCATGCATTTGTGAAGTATGCAAAGTCTAAAACAAAATGGTCTATCATCATTTAGTTACTTCAATCCTTAATAATTTGGCAGAAAGGCACAATTTTATGGTAAGCTGATCTAGAATATGAGGTAAAATCTGGACATTCTGTGACAAATCTGGACACTTGAGAGGTATGCTAAGGATGGGTGCTGGCAAGCTGTGCATGGCCTCCAGCCAAACTTGCCTTTAATATCTCATTTTCCTGTGAGAAAATCTTTGCAAGACAATGCACATTTTCCTAATTAACTATAAACAGAGTATGATAATGTAGCATTCTTGCATTTACCCAGTCCCAATCCTACAAATTGAACTGTATGTCAGTCTTTATAATTTTAATAATCCAGCAATACCACACTATCTCTGTGTTTTGCTAATCACATGGAGTTTCCCCTCACTAGCATAACCCCATATCATTTAAAATCTAACTGTAATTATTAACTGCATTATCAACAATAGTTTGTCAATCTGCAGCCAACCTCTGTCTGTTGATCTCATTGACTGCAGTCCAATTGGCTCCCACTAGAAAGGGTAGGTACAGAGTCTGTGTACTATACCAAAAATAATTGCTTGCACTTCATATATATAGTTTACCGATTTAATGAAGACAGTGACAATGCCTACTAGAAACATTATATATACATAGTTTTAGACTTCACCAGGCAGTTCATAGGCACTTACTAAGCTAATGATCAGTGAGGATTTTTGTAAGTCTAGCCATGCATTCTTAATAAGTTACTAGCCTTAGTAATTTTAGTACAATTATTCCAGAGCCCCTTGTACTATAAGTCTGAATAACCAATAGGCAGGCTGACATTTTCATGTTACTCGTTGATAAGGCACAAGGGTGCCAATCCAGGAATAAACTTGTGGTTTCTTATCCATTTATCGTAATTACTCTTAGTAAAGTAAAATACATAATCTGCTTTACATGGAGAGGAAAATGATTCCAGAGAAGAGGTATTCTCTCCGTGACATATGTATCCTTCCATCATGTTTTATTTAAGTTGAAGAAAAAATAGAAATCTGTTAAGTGGTTTGAGATCTCTATAACCTGACCTAAGTGTGATCTAGTAGCCCTTTTCATCCCCCCCCCGACCACCAACCCTCTTATGCCCACTACACTTCTTCTTAGATCCCATCAGGCACAGGAACAGCTGCATTATCATCCTAGGGTCTGCAATTCCACACCATTACTTTTGTAATCATATTATATATATATATATATATATATATATATATATATATATATATATATATATTATATATATATATATATATATATATATATATATATATATATATAGGTCTACTTCTTTTGACCTAACTCCCATTTGCCTGACACCCATTTGCCTGAGACCAAATGACTGAAATTTCATTTGCCTGACACTTCATTTGCCCGACAAGTATTATTAGCAAGAAAATGGAATATGACCCCTTCCCCACTGTAGTGTGACCCTGGAGTTAGAATATATTAGTTAGGGGGTGTGGGGGGCGAAGACCCCACTTACTTTTCTTTTACTAAGCAATATTACATCAAAAGTTAACAATATCAAATGAAATGAAGTGGGGGGCTTTGACCCCCACACCCCCCCTAACTATATATTCTAACTCCAGGGTTGTACAGTGGGGAAGGGGCATATTCCATTTTCTGCAATAACTACAAATGAAGTGTCGGGCAAAAGAAGTGTCAGGCAAATGAAATTTCAGTCAAATGGGGTCAGGAAAATGAGTGTCAGGCAATTGAAAGTTAGGCCAAAAGAAGTAGATCCATATATATATATATATATATATATATATATATATATATATATATATATATATATATAAATTATATATATATATATATATATATATATATATATATATATATATATATATAAATAAAATAAACTATAAACATATCTAACAGTATTTCATTATGCTTACTGTTCTGCTATCATGCGCACTGCCTTTTTTTATATTGTTGCCATGGCTTTTTTTGGAACAGAACACCGAATGTAACTATTTCTGCTGCACCATCCTGCAGTGCTAGATAATTGAATACACTTGCAAGGCACTTGCTTTGATAGTAACTTGACTATCTTTACATTCTCTAGTGTCATATACCGCCATATATTCATTTCTTGTGTTACTAAATACTGCAATACATGTTATTTCCTTAGCATATGTTAAAATGTAATTATAGTAGAGAAGGAATCTTTTATTTGTCATTGTTTTGCTACTATACCTGCTCTGTACCTCTGCTATGTCCTCTGCTCCTGCCTACTCATACTTTCCTCTGAGTTTCCAGCCTCTAGTCTCTACTCACCTCTGCCTTCTATTATTCACTTTTCTGCCTTTCCAACTTCTCCCCTCAGTGTTCTTCATTTGCAAGTAATAAAGCCTAGGTGGTGCACGGAACCATTATTTCCTGCAAGATCTGTCTCCCTACCCTGAATTGCACAGATACTAAAGACTCAATTCAGGCAATGATGAGTAGTTGTAAGTTGGACCTCTTTATACAGCAGTTAGCTGTTATGGGATATTCTTTGTAAAGGAATGCACGTCTGCGTAAGTAAACACACACTGTGAGATAATGCAGTGTTCTCATGTTTTCCCAGTCCACACTTTACAAAGTAAATTGGATATCTCTGTTTCTGTGTTTTCTGACTCACGGGGTTTCCTCCTAAATAGAATGATTGCTGTTTCATTTCTGATAGTAGTTCATCACTCTGAATCCCATCAATTATGCATTAACAGATTAATTGGCTCCTGTTAAAGTCAGTGGGTGCAAGTTGTGCCCACTTCATGTCCCCACCCCCAGCTCCAAAGTCTTCCCTCATGTCATTACTTTTATAGTACCACACTTTCACCACGCAGTATCACCTCTAATGCACCCACTCAAAGTATACCTTCATATTTACTACTCAGCTACTTTACTCTACTACTACCTAATAACTATAACTAACATTACTATTCAACATACCACCTAATAACTACCAGTAACATTACTTTTCAATATTCCACCTAATAACTACCATTAACATTACTATTCAATATTCCACTTAATAACTACCACTATCATGACACCCCACCACTGTCCCAGTAATCAAGGAGCCTCAATCTTTACCACTAGCACCAGTGGGGGATGCACAATGAGAGGATGACAGATACACACACAGTATTTCCAGATGCACCTTTCTGCATCAACTGCAATTTCTCTTAAGAGCACACAGAGACCACAGTCAGTCTGGGGCTGGTTTCTCCCTCTTCCTCCAGATCCTCAATAAGAATGTTCACTGGCACAGCTATAGGGTCTAGATCTCAGCTGAGTGGCCAAGCCAAGACCTCCAGCACCCTCTCTGTCCAACCAGTGCTTCGTGTCCCTACCCAAGTAGCAACTCCAAGATCTCACTACAGTGGAAAAAAGTTAATTTCCTAACCTCCATGTATGGTGATTGTGATACTGAGATCTTGGAGTTGGTATATTTAATTTACGGGGCTGTGTGTGGGGCAGAACCCCCCCCCCACATGAGGGTGCAGGTGGGCTTGTTATAGGTGGAGAGGATGTTATTTACATATGCATTGTAGTTTTCAATGTTATGAAGAACACTTTAATGTTCTGAGTTTTCAATGTTTTGGGTTTTCAGAGTTTTGGGATTTAGATGTTTTTGGTCTCAATGTTATGAAATTCAACGTTATGAAATTTCAGTGTTATGAAGTAGACCCATATGTCTATATATATATATATATATATATATATATATATATATATATATATATATATATATATATATATAAAATGTACACACAGCAACATTTATAGGGACATGCCTCTTATACACATTTATAGGGGATATATGGATTTCCCCACATACCCTCAGAATGCTGAGGTTATCTGCACTTAGACATCAAAACAGTTGCCCAAAGGACCCAAACCAAGGCTGCAACAGTACATAATCCACTCACCCAGAGACTTCTGTGCCTGTAGAATGTCACCTTGTAGACAGACACAGGTGATCAGGTATTGTACTGCACAATGCTTCAATGCATGCCTTGGACAGGCCACATGTTTGCCTGTCTAACTGTAAGCAGCTCAATATGGCTATACTGTTAACTGTACACACATAGCAGGGATAGTGACAGGTATCCCACTCCTAGGACACTAGATACAATACGAGTACCAAGCAATATCACTCTGTAGGCCACACATGCTGTCTAACACAACGCTACTTTGTGTACTCCGGAAGTACTGTGCCTGCAATCACATACACAACAGATGTAACCCATGACATGTGCAATAAGTAGTGCGAACTATAGTGTATAACTGTAGATAGGAAGAGGTTCTAATCTCACAATAGCCAACTCTATGTGTGTGTGTGTGTGTGTGTGTGTGTGTGTGTGTGTGTGTGTGTGTGTGTGTGTTTGTGTGTAAATATTTCCCTGTGCATCACTATGGACAAGCCCGTATTGGCTATGTGCAATGGTTATGCATTTTATGGCCCATTGACTAGCTGCTGGCCTCTATATCTCCCTACTCTACAAGCCCGGCTAATGTCTTCCACCTTAAGAGCACCGACAGTCTAACTTCAGATAAACTCCATGGCACAAGCGATAAGTACTGCGAGCTATAGTGTGTAATACTAGATAGATAGGGGTTCTCATCTCACATCAGCCACTCTTTGTGTGTGTCTGGTAATATATCCCCTTGCAGCACCATGGACAAACCTGTATGGGCTATCTCTGTGCAATGGTTATGCGTTTTATGCCCTGTGACTAGCTGCTTGCCTATACATTGCCCTTTGCTACAAGGCTTGCTGATGACATTCACCTTAAGAGTGCTGGCTGACAGTCTAATATCAGATAAATTCCATGATGCATGCGATAAGTACTGCAAGCTACAGTATACTGTGTAATAGTGAATAGGTAGGGGTACAGTGCACACAGCAGCCAACCCTGTGTGAGTGTGTGTGTGTGTGTGTGTGTGTGTGTGTGTGTGTGTGTGTGTGTGTGTGTGTGTGTGTGTGTGTGTGTGCGTGTGTGTGTAAATATATCCCTGTGCAGTGCTATAGTCATGCCCTTAAGGGCTATCCCTGTGCAATGGTTATGCACTTTGTGGCCATGTGACTAGGTGCTGGCCCTGCATTGCTCTCCTATACATAATCATAACTGATGTCCGGCACCTGTCTGATCTGGACACAGTATATTTGTAGACGTGTCAACACCATCACCATACCTTCTGGATTTGTACATTTGGATAAACCAGGTGACATTGCAATGGTAGCAGTCCTTATCACAAAGTATGAATGCATTATTAAGTGGACTGCCCCCAATTTCCCTGATAAATTGTTCTACACATATGATCTAGGGAGCCATGCATGTATACTGCCGTGCTTTGCTGATGTCATAAATCCACTGTGCTGCCATGCCTTCCTCTGCCACTGTATTGCAGCCATGTGTCCATAGTGTATCCCCTCAGACTCCTGAAAGAGAAACTATACACAGGTCAATGACACAGCTGTCATTCTGTAACACTACTGCCAATCCAGCATCATGCAACAAAGATACATGAGCTCTGATGTGTAGCCATGACACATGCTAGCATACAGTACCTGTTGTGGCCCACAACAGGTAGCATGGCAAAACAATACTGCACTACACAACTACATGTCAAATCATATAGACACCCTGTGCAACAGACACTTAGCAGCATTTCCCTGCATCGATGGCATGGATGGCAGGGATGTGGCCCAGGTATCATCACATGCACAGGGTGTGGTAAGGGGATACCGGAGGCCTAGGCTGTGCCAAACAGTTGACAGTATGTGTATGAGTCAGGAGGGGTCTGGGTTAGATGGGCCATGGAGAGGTGCTGTGTGTGACTGTAGGGTCTATATCACAAAATCGACATTTGAAAATGTTGACTCACATTTGTTTGACACGAAAATGTCGAACCCAACATACTCAAATGGCCAAATCACCAATTTCTTTCCGACGGAAAGAAATCGGTTGGCCAAAAACCAACACCACAAAAAAAAACATATTTAAGTGGGGGTCTTTGCCCCTCACATCCCCCCACCGTGAGGAGCTGTGCCCCCCCAGACCCCCTAACTAAATATTCTAACTCCGAGACCACATTACAGTCAGGGAAAGGGCAGGATTTAACAAAATGACCAACTGATTTCTTTCCCTCGGAAAAAAATCAGTGATTTGGCCATTTGGGAAAGTTGGAGTTCGACATTTCCATGTTGAACAAATGTGAGTTGACATTTTCAGATATAAGTTTCATGATATAGACCTGTGTCTGTAGGTGACCTGCATGTGACAGTGGTGTGTGAGTGATTGCATGTACACAGTCAAGCCCAGTGCTAGCCCTACACATGTGTATGTTGGACAGCTCTGGACCATACATGGCAGAGTGGGCAGTTCACCATCTCTGGCCATGAACATGGAAACTGGCACTGCTAGGAGTAGCATTGGCATCACCATGCCCAAGTCAGTTGTGGTGATAGTACCTGATGGTGACTGCTGTCTGCTGGGGCTGTGTCCCCCATGGAACCACCCAGGACCACATGCCCCTGTCCACAGTTTCACCTAATATATGTGGTCAGTGTCCCATGACATAGTGGTCATCTGTCAAATCACTGGAAAATCAATGTGGGTTGATGTCAGTAATGAAATACACGCATCTGTGTGTCAGACGTCATACCCGTCAGAATATGCATGCCAGTGCAATAGCTGTTATTCTATCACCTGACTATCTTTGTAAGAGCACATTGTAAAACATCCCTAATTCTGGGCCTTTGCCCCCACATTAAGTTTGGCTGTGTCTGGATTCCTTGTTCTAGAGAGCTGGGGGTATGGTAGGTCTGTTTCAGCTACCTTTACTTAAAGCTGTGTATGCTACAGGCTGCAGCTGCTGCTGCAGACTAGAAGACATGGGGGGAGTGTGAACACTTTGGAGGACAGCAAGCTGTGCTCGTATGTGTGGCAGCTGTGTCAGGCCTGTCATTACACAGATCTATGGTAAGTGTACACTATACTGTCCAACTGAGGCATGTCATTACAGCAGAGTGACAACTCCAAGCATTTCTACAGTTACCTCCTACTGCGCATCTAGGTGTCAAATATTGCCTGTTCATATTTGCATTAATAAATCCAAAACCATGCTACATACAAGGTATCAGAATATTTTATCTTGAAGCATACACAATGACAAACACAGTTGTATTGATATATGACCTCTGTCAATTAGTATTTGTTAGAATTGTAAGGTGATAATTTCATTTTTTTAAGACTGAAGCCACACCCACTGGGAGTTAAAGATACACATTCAAAAGAGCTCTACTGGAGGGAATGAGTTAAGTAACATCTGTTATGCAGCAGTGCGAATACCAGAGTAGTAGGCAACATATAGTTAGGCAATACAGATATGTGCAGTGTGTCCCTACCTGCAGGCCTTTGACTTGCAAAACTGGGTAGCAGTTCATTAATTAGCAGTAACCCGTGTGGGATACAAATGCATGACTCAGTCATTACTTGCTGTCATTACAATAATGTAATTGAACTGCAACACAAAACTGGATTTTAACCCAGGACTTTGTGTGGGGAAATGTACTGGAAGCAAGGTATTTAACATACTGAGCTTTTGAGTAACTGCAAATGTATTTGTATTTGCAATAGATATGTGCATATATACAGGCTGCGTGAGACATTTCTACATCCATGAGTATGTGTATGGCATTATATGGTTGTATTTCTGCACCAGGGTTCCAATTGTACATGTACTTGCCATTGATGCCTTAGCAGGTGTCTTTCCACAAGTTGCTGATAAAAGGGCACATATACCTGCTATCACAGGCCTCACTTACATCCATTATGATGTCTTTGGCTGTTCACTGGTGTATTATTGCACCAGAGTCCAAGGTATGCTCCTATTTTTCCCATTATTTTTTACTTCAGTTATTTGCTTAATGAATGCAGGTAGCAATCAGTATGTTTTGCTGGAAACACCTACTTAACCTAAGACCTGTATAGCTTGGTGGGTTAATGCAGTGTGCTATAATTGAGACGGTCATGGGGTTGAGACTTGGCAGAGGTGTTTATTTTCTACATGTGACTAGCACTGTAATAAACACATATAATCATTAAAGCTCATTAAAGCACATTAAGGCTTATTGAAGCTGAGCTAAGCAAAGCAGAATGCTGCGCAGCACAAGCCCTCACTAAAAAATATAAAGAAAATCAAAAAGAGGTGATAGAAAAGTGGTGCGATGAGGCAATAAGGGGAAAACATAGTGTAAAACAGGTAGGGATGTGCAGGAAGGGTGTAGGAAAGAACCATAGCTATCCATTTCTTGCACAGCAACAACTGTGCATTTTGACAGATTTTGCAGATGAATTTGGACTCTCAAACCCTAGAGAGAGGGGTAAGGACAACATAAATCTGTTGTCAAGCCAATTGGACCAAATTAGTTTGGCCCATGGACATGTGTGCGAAATGAAGAGCTATGTATGGGGCAATATTTTTTTTTTGGGGGGGGGGCAGGTGCGCATTTTTTCTTTTTATAAGGAGAGAGTGGAATGTTGGGGAAGGGTCATAGGTACATATAAGGAGGTAACTTGGTTAGGAAAGGATGCACTAACAGACAGACAAGATAGACAAGACATCAGACGGGGCAGTGTGTGACACATGAGGGGAGCAAACACCTTGGATAGGGTGGGTGTTGTGGACTCCGATACGCATGTGTCTCCAGATGGCAGCAGTGTGACTCATGTCCCCACCTGTGGGACAGCTGAGATTTCTCCTTCATTGTCCCAAAGGTGGCTATGCTAGAGGCTGGTTGCCAGGGCCAGCCTGCCCCACCACGTTGGCCAGTGTGCCCTCAATCTTGTTCAGGTGACATTCATAGGTCTGATGAATGATCCTGAGCACCATGACTGACAGTTGCTATTGGGTGACTGCAGACCTTCTGCCACCACTTCCAGGGGAAGGCCGAGCACCATCCCCTGAGGTGGTTTCATCAGATGCTGCTGGTGGTGCAGGGGCAGTGGAGGGGCACCACCAGCTTGGTTCCCAGATGTGCTAGGGCCTAGTGCCATGGCCAGTTAAGGCAAGGTAGGCGGATCACCAGGAACTGGACTACTCTAACATGCTGTGGTGATGGAGGTATAGCAATAAGTATAGGTTAGATATGAACAAACATAGTTAGTAATGACAGCATGCCAGAACAGTGGAAATAACCCAATTACATATCAATGCATATTATGTGAAACACAACAATAAATGACAGAACAGTCAGTATGTTAACAGCATGCCAGTAATAGTAAAAGCATAAGGCCATCAAAATAGTTAATTCAACATGATATATTAATATGCAACCATTATAATACATAACAATAATAACACACATGCCCCAAAATACAGTTAATTTAACAACATATGTTAATAAGAAACTATAACCAATGGATAACAATAATAAATAAATGAAGATAAGATGTGGGAAGGGATAGAAAAACAGTTCATTTCTTCCATTATAGGCTATTTACTTGACAACAGTACTACTATATACTCAATGGGTCTGTACTTTCTTTAAGTGTAGAAGTCCCCTATAGCTGCTGTAGCATGTACATAACTCTCAAACTATTTGCATGGGACAGTATGGGCCAAGCAGTAACAACTGTGGGTATACAACTACACAGAAAACTTGCACATCAGGTGGACTAATATAACTACCAAGGTTTACTTTGGGCTGATGTAGTGATACTTTGTAATTTAGATAATAATTTCAAGGGTAATCCTGTGATAGACAGATTATGCACTACTTATTACATTACGTGACAGCGTGGCACTTGAGAGACATGTTTGTGTACAGTACAGAAACTAAACAACTATCATGCCTTCCTTGGCAGGCATGGGGATAGAACCCAATAGCAATGACTGCAGAGGATATCTGCATGGAATGTATGAATTAGCTGCAGCAATTTTAAAAAAACACTCTTGGCATACATCCCTACTAACATTACACATTTTATTTATTTCATTTTATTTCATTATTACTATTATATTTATTTTATTTAGGTTATGCTGTATTTTCACATTCTTGTTAATGATTTTAACAGTCTGTGACATCTAAGCAGACAACCATTTACTCATAATATGGGCTATCTCACCCATTTACCTGTAGTTCCTGTGGAGATAGAATTTATAAACATTATGCGACTGATACTGTAATATTTAATGCTACATAGCACTGGATTCAAATGCTGATTTGTGTGTGGCAAAATGTACAACAGACAGAGCATTTGACAAACTGAGCTATTGAGTCACTGCTGGGTACTGACTGACTGATATTTGTCTAGAACTCACCTGGAACCAATATACAGTATGACCTGTTAGTAGTACTACAGTTTTACACTAGACTGCAGTGACAGTAGAACACACATGCATGAAATACAAGTATAACAAAGATAGTAGATAATCTATACATTAGTATATAGAATGTAGGTATACACAATATATTATTATTGATTTGAAATATCTGTGAAGTCAATAAACAATATCAGATCATGGAGTGGGCAACCTCACCCATATACCTTGCTTACCTGCTTTTTGTGGGTGACAGAGCATTATGTGAACAATATTGGCCTAGAAATAGCTTTGAATGGTATTGTATGTGTTAAACAATACATGTAGTAGCCATTATATTTGCATTCTGCAGCTATTACCATGTTAGACTTAACTGCAGCACCTTACCTTACAGCCAGAATGCATACAGTTGCACTGCAATGGTTAAAACAAGAGAATCCTGATGTACACAGTTTACCTTGGTGTAATTGGTATTGGTTTGTCTGTTATTGCAGAACAGTTGGCATTATGCATTTCTTGAAAAACAGCTCTAATCCCACACATAATGTCCTACATACTTTATTGTATATACTTTAATGCAGTTTCTGGTACTATTTCAAGTTTTTATTGGACAACAGTTGTCATTATTCAGGTCTTCCAATGCAGCTCTACTTCCACAGTTATTGCACTACAGACTTTATTGTATATACTTTAATGCAGTTAATGGCATTGTTTCATGTTTTTATTGCACTGCAGTTGGCATTATTCATTTATTGCACTACCTCTAAGTCCATATTTATTGCAATACAAACTTTACTGAACTGTATATACTTTATTGCAGTTAATGCTTTACTCTTTTTTGCTTATTTCACTACAGGTAGCATAATACAAATGTACTCACCACACTCACTGTTCAACCTGGCCAAGCACCTGGCATGCACCACAATTTTGCAAACTCTCTCCTCTGCAGCTGTTTGTAGAGAAGCACACCATTATACATACCAGTTTAGCAGAAATTCAGATTAGATAGTGGTGAAACAGATGTAAAAGTACTTACATAATTGTGGGGCATTCCCTGCCTGAGCTTCCTGGACCCAGGTGTCCAAGAGATCCCCCTTTGATCTCTTCAGGTTGTTATGGTGGTGATGACACTGCTCACCTGTGCAGAGGATGCCAGTAGCACTGGTGAGTTTCATTGCCAGCTGATCCAAAGCCTCTGTGTTATATTTCCAGCCCTGGAAACCTCCCTGCAACAGCCAGTCATCATGTTTTTTTAATAGGAGTCCAACCATGATTCTGGACTCCAGAATGCCACAACACTGTATCTGAAAAATGAACCCTTACCAACACATGCCATAGTATCCTTCAGAGTCAGACCTCCAATGGGTTATGCTGTATTCCCACCTATTGGGCTTAATATTGACTGTTTTTCACCCTCACATGCCATTAAGCAACATTTAAAAAGCACCACATTGCTTAGCAGTGCGCAGACCAGTGCAGCTGAGCTGAGCAGTGCAAAAACCCACATAACCATATGTTTAGCAGTGCTTAGCAGTGTGCAAACCAGCCATGCAAAGCCAAGCAGTAAATAAACATTTTCAGCCATTATCATATTTATGCAGTGCTTAGCAGTTCTTAGCAGGCTTTAGCACAGCTTAATGGACCACAGCAGGCCATAAGTTAAAATAATTGGCATAATTTGTATTTCAAAAATTAATGCTTATTTTCTCTTCCATGTATTCAAACCCTGGATATGAGCTTTCAAGTAACAATCTCATTCTAAATATAAATAAAGCAAAAACATGATTTTTTGCATCCAGAAAAAAATTGTAGTAATATCCCATAAAACTGATCAATCCTTCACAATCAGAAAAAAAAACATATAGAAACTACCTATTTATGCACTTAGCTAGGTCAGTCTTTAGACTTCCAATATCAAGTCAATACAAAAAAAGTCCAAAACTAAACCCCCATTTGGGGCTAAAATGATTTCTCAGTTCCTCTCCCCATTGTAGATGGGCTATAGCAAGAGTCCTACTTGTACAACCTGAATATATGAATTTCCTCCCATAGCTAATGCATTCAAGAAAAAAAAAACTGTCATCTCTTCAAACCACAACAAACCATATTTGCAGATTTATCACCCTGCCCCCACACAAAGAATATCATTATGCAATATTTGCCAAAGCAAAATGATGTCCAATAAAACTAAAATGCATAGTATTACTAGCATCTGTAATGTACAGACTAATGCATAATAGAAGATCCCACTTCTTTGGAAGTCATCTTACCAAAAGAACCAATCACAGCATACAACCTTAGATGTCAACTGTCCATTAATCTATCCATTAAACCAAAAGAAGCATGCACCAGTTCTGAGGAAGTCCTGATTTTTTCAGATGAAAGTGCTTAACCTTCATAAAACTCTTTTCTTATTTCTGTGCATTGTGGAATTTTTGAGAATTGGATCATGTGGCTTGTGATGCTGATGTATTTTGCATTGTTTCTTGGTTTCTTGGCATTGGAAGCTCCTTTGAGTTTGTGTTTTAGTCTACACATTCCTCAAAATAAACTGCACTCTATCCAACATAGTTTTCTAATACTGGGCCCTCAAATATGATAATCCCTTCCAAATTAATTATAATCTACTTTTCCCTTCCATAAATTCAGACATGTCATTAAAATCACTTATTCAATGAATTATGCAACTGTTATAACTCCCAGTACACTACCTGATAACAATCCCTGCCCACTCATCTCTTCTCACCATTCATAATAAATACAGCAGTGTAGTGAGACTGTCATGTTTTCTAACTAGTGTTAAAAAAGCAGCATAACATTATATTAAACCATTCTGTAGCATTTCTTCTCAGTCAAAACAAACAGCATTGTAGTTAGCTATAACAACATCCATATACAGAATTCTGAACAGTTTTTCTTTTTTCTTTTTACTTTTTTTCTTTCATCATTTTATTGTTGCTGTTTTAATACACACTTGAAATAGGCAAAGGTAAAGTAAAATAATGACACTTTAAATGATTTATTAACTCATACATTTCTTAAAGAGAGTAGCTCTTAAGGTATCTATTGTAAAACTCCTTTGTATGTAAGTAGACAGACTTGCTGCTTCTGCGTAAAACTAAATGATCTTACAGAGACATCCTTCATAAAAAGAGAACATTATTGAAGACGTGTTACTGTGCAGTGCCCACTGCATATAGAACAAGTTTCTTTACTAAATGAATGGAGAATGGAGACAGTAGATATATAAATGACTAAATTAGAACATACCAGTGGAGAGAGTTAAGTAATAGAAGGAATAGGCAAACAAACAGATGTACGAGCACAGAAAAACAGCTGAGGCATGACTTTGCACAGTTCATTTCCATGGGTATATTTCTTCTTTTTCTAACAGAAGGAATAACTGATATTAGAAATAATGATGATATAATTGTGATTAGCACAAAAGGTGAATTGCATGTTCAAATAAGGTTACATTAGTACACTTACTGAAGTCCCCTGACAGAAAGGGAAGTAATGACTCTCATAAATTGGAGATTAGATGAGCAAAAATTCAGAACGTAGATATTTCAAATGCAAAAAGGTTTGGCATTAATGGTAGTTTTGCATGTGCTTCAAATCAATATAACACATAAGATAAACAGAGTGAACTACTGAAACTATGTTACAAATAAAAGAAAAGTGAGAAAAAAACTGTTTCAGATGGCACAAGCACTTCAGAATATTTTAGTAAATAAAAGACAGACATTAGATCGATCAAGTCATGTTACTGTAAAGAAAAAAGGTGAAAGGCTGCCATAAGATGAAAACAGAGTAAGAGATCACAGAACAGAATATTGAGTAATTTTTTTCAGGCAACTCACTTATAATAATTGACAAGGCTGACCTCTTAGGACCTTTCAATCTCTGCTTCAGCAACAGAAGAAAAAGAAACCCTGGTAATATGAGATTTAATAATTAAAAAGACAGGTTCCTTCATATATAGACATGGCAATCAGAAATTATATGTCTCCCTGGTGCCAAAATCAAAGATGTGAAAAATGCCTTGAATAAACTAGTTATGTCTCTGAGTTATAACAGATTGTGGGAAATGTTGAGACAAATGATATTTCCTTTCAATATTCTCATACAAAATAATATAGTTATTAAAATTCATGTAGTGGAAATGAATTACACCCCCTCCCTTTTTTGGAATTAACATTCAGGAACTGGTGTGAAAAAGTTTAACTAATAGAAAACCAGAATGGGCTTCTACATATGTTAAGAAAGTAGTGCAACTTAAAGAGTGAAACTTCACAAGTCATTTAATATTAGTTACTGGCTCCCTTGTCTTTTCAACAAAATGTGCACTTTCAAAGGCAGGAAAAAAAATCAAGGCAAAAGATCTACTTAATTATATGGCAGAAAAATATTTTTTTCACTATGCTTAATTTATTGATAAATGCATAAACATTCTGGTGACAAACACACAAAGCTTGCAAAACAACATATTTGTTTTAAAACAATGATATACAGTAATGTAGGCATTTACAGTTATAACTGAAATATGACAACATTATTTTTAATGGATTCCTGTTTTTCAGTACTATAAGCCCTGTTTGTTTTGCATGCGCTATATAACAGATCAAGGATACCGTGTTATGGTTTTAATTACATTATTCAGGTACAGGACTCAAATATTTTTTTTTTAAATAAATAATATTTTGTTGAGTATGTGTCAGTGATTTTCAAAACAGGACCTACGCTGATTCTTACAGTGGGAATCTACAGATCATCAATGTCCGTAAGTGGTGAGCTAGAAGATTTATTAAACCAGATCTTTTCAATTCATTTACAAAATGGAATAGCTGCAATGAATTTAAATCTCCCTCAGACCTCCTGGGGCATGTAAGACAAAACAAATAGTGTAAGCGTGGTTTTCATTTACTTTTTAGTTGAAAATAAGTTATTGATATAATACCAATTTATTTATATCTGTCTATGTATATTTATCTATCTATATGTATGTATGTCTATATCAATCTGTCTGTACATACATGCATATATATCCCAGAGTACCTGCAAGTGAAGCATTGTTATACATTGTTTCCCCAACAGATTGTGACCATGTCATTTAATTAACATGTTTAATGACACCTATCTCAAATTCATCAGGACAAAAACTAACAGATCAAGTAGCAGTGACAGATAAATTATGTAAGAGAAATAACAGTGGTCAAAAGTATTTCACAGGAAAGATGTTGAGTGTGTGAGAACATTTGAAAAATAAGCACTGTTCACAAATCTAAACACATCAGAGAAAAAAATAAGAAATTCAAGAAATGGAAGGCTGGTTGAAAATGATTTTTTGAAAACAATGATAAATAACCTGTACAACCAGATTCAATTAAAAGCAAAAAGGACCAACAGAAGAAATCAATATAAAATAAAAAAAGACAGTCCTTTTTAACTCATTCAATCCAATGCAGCTCAGGAAGTTTGCACTGTAACTTCCAATAGGCGGACCCTAAGCCTTTTGACATAATAAAATTATGTCCTCACATTTCAAACAAATGTTCATATCTCTGGAACCATAGGGGTTACGAAAGAAGTATATATGGCAAACTCTTCAGCACAAACTATTTTTATAGTTGTAGTATTCTTTAGGTTCTAGGTCTTAAACCAAATTTTATAAGTCACAGTAAACACAGTAACTATTATATTTGTAATATTTTGTAAACTTACAATATCTCAGCAACCACTCAAGTTACACACATACTGTTAACAACATTTTATTCTTCAAGCTGAGAGCCTTCATGTGAGGCTAATAAGTGCTGTCTGTGTTACTTGGTTGTTGAGATATTTAGAAAAACATGAACATTATATCTATATAAATGAATATCATAAAAACAACAGTTAATATCTATTTACCTGCACTAGACAGAGGTCAAATATTAATGCAGTTGAGTTTGCCATTGCATAAGCTTTAAGATGAATTTTTTTAAGACTGTGTACATAGCATGGTTTTGGAATTATTGATGCAACTATGAACAAGCAATATTTGATGCCTAGAGGCATCAGTAGGAGTTAACTGCAGATGCACCTGGAGATGTCACTCGGATGTAATGAGTTAAATGCATCCATAAGGGTTGAGACATACAGCTTAAAACATATATCATCACTGTACAAAATACAGAGGCGAAGGACATCAAAAAATGATTATTTTTTCTTCATATTATAGGTTAACAATGATCAAAAGATACTTATCTGTGTTTTTTCAGCCTTTAAGGTTAATGTTTAAGACATCTTTTTGAATCAAAAAGAATACCAATTATCTGGATGCAGTCATAGTTAACCCATTTTTAGGTGAATAAGGATAATAAGACAATCTTAACTGGTACAGACCTATTAGCTTGTGTCAAATACAGGGAAGGCAATGGAAATCCTGGTGCTAAATATGCTGTTAGATGATTTAAGCAAGATAAACCCTCACAACCAAGGGAGCCCACAGGATATTTTGCAGGGGGTGCAGACCCAGAGCCTCGCCCACACAGCCCCACCCCCTCCGCCCACACAGCCTTCCCCACCCACGCAGCCATTCCAGTGTCCCATTACTTGTATATTTCTCCCCATTTGTCATAGACACTGTTCAAATCTCTCAGTGTGTATACTGTTTTATGCTTTACTTCTACAATGATTACAGATATTTGGATTTCATTTACAACTTTTATTTCAAATTTTATAGCACAAACACTGATAGACATTTACTAAACCTAAACAAAGCAATAGTTTTTGCAATGAAAACTGACTTAGCATTAAAACTTCTCTACCTTTGAAACCCACATTAACTGAAACAGCATTGAAACCCACATTCAAAGAAAATGCATCTGGCCAGTGGTGAGGTAAGTTTACCTTTGGGCTGTTTTCAAATCTTAGGCTCCTTGCACACATTTTTAGACCCATGCAAAAGTTCTTTGATTCACCTTCCTGACTATTAATTATACTATATAATAATTGAATTGTATCCCTTGTATAATACAGCACCACTTGTTAGAGTTTGTTTTAAATTTATAGTCCTGAACTTTTTTCCTTTAAGCAATGAAACAAATCATATGAACTAATAATGACAACCTGCCCAATTCAGAACATTTCAACCATAAAGGGCCACTCAAACTTGTCATACAATCCACCAATATCAATCAAGATGGAGAATCTTTGCAGAAGTAAAAGTCATCTGAATAATTCCACATTAAAGAGATCTGAAACCAACGAAGAGGTTGTTGCTAGAAAACAACTTTATATTTCATTGTTTCATTTACAAATTCAGTGCCTGTTGCCCTTGAAGAATAAATTGTCTATGTTACATTAAAAGAAATGGTAAGCTAGTATATTGCAATAAAGAATGGGTTCAAGCTGAAAAACAGGTTCATAGTTATTAGGTGTCTCATCCAAAGGAGAACATACTAAGGACTGTACTTGTTAGAGTGTGTTTTAAAATTTATATTTCTGAACATTTTTCCAGTAAGTAGTGAAACAAAACATATGAACCAGTAATGACAAAATGCCCAGTTCAGAACATCTCAACCATAAAAGGCCACTCAAACGTCTGTCATTACAATCCACCTATACTGGTCAATATGCACAATCTCTGCAGAACTAAAAATCTCCCTAATAATTCCAGATTAAAAGGATTTGAAACTAATGAAGAGATGTTGCTAAGAAACAACTTGTATGTCAGTGTTTCATCTACAAATTTAGTGCCTGTTGCCCTTGAAGAATAAATTGCCTACGTTACATTAAAAGAAATGGTAAGCTGGTATATTGCAATAGGGAATGCGTGACAAGCTGAAAAAGAGGTTTAAAGTTACTAGGCATCTTATCCAAAGGAGGGCATACTAAGGCCTGCAGTACCTAACTCCACCCCTTAAAATACAAATTTACATGCTGTGGGAGTTGAAGCTACAGCCCTCTGTATCAAGACGCAAGTATGCAACCTGCTGTGCTACTAATACTGCTTTAAAACTCTATACCACAATATTGATACCGTTTGCAAAACAAAACACTTGCACATTTTAAGCAGACTTAGCATGAGCAGTTGTAAACGTTTCTTCTCTTGAAGCTCACATTTCCTTGAAAATGCACTTGAAAATAAACTCCACCTACAGCTTCTAATTGTGCAGTTGGTGTTAATGCTGATGTATGCTGTGTATATTTTCACTTTTTAGAAATATTTTTCATGGAGCATTTCTACTAGAATTGGTCACTTTCTTATGGCATTTGCCTGTCTGATTTGAAAATGGATTATTTTGTTTCTATATCCATAATTACAGGTGGTTTGCACCCTTAAAAAAAGAAACCATGTCTCAATGGGCATGAGCATTTGCTGAATCAATAAAACAAAAATTTTAATTATGGCACAGTCAGGCATTTATAAACCAAGCCCCAATGTACTAGTGTCTTGTGACTCAAAATGTAGACATTGTAGTAAGTGGAGTGTGGTGTTTTTGGTTGTAACAGCCTTCACAAATCCATGCATACCATTGAGAGGACTTCTGTTAAGAAAGATTCTGGGCAGTGACCTTAATTATTTCACAGTAAAAAGTGAAGGCTTTCTCTTAAGTGTCCATCCATATCTGAGAATGTATTATTTTGCACAAGTAAAGATTTTAAAGGATGTGAGTTAAACAGTCTTTCTGCAACTTAAATTTATAACATGAAAATGTAACAGAAAATATTTGTTCCAAGTGCCATAGCATCCAGAACTGTTCCATTTTAATGAAAGCAATAAGTAAAAGCAAGTCGAACTAAAGTGAGAAAAATGTATATTTTTTACCTGTGCAGCAGCAATATACATAGTTTGTATCGATTTTAAAAGTAGACCACTCACTCCTTTTAATCGGCCCAAATCTAAAGAATGTGCTTCACTATAAATGTCACAAAATATATTTATGTGACTGGTCTGTAGTTATTGGCAGGGCTGAATCTATAAAGGAGGTACAAAGTAACTGTCACAACCTACCATTTCACCTTGAATAAACATCATTCTACACATGGGAGGGGACACACCTGTTTCATCAAAATTAATCAAGCGCCAACACATCGAAGAAAATGCAAACACAAAACCACAGAGCACCCAGCATAAATGCACGCGGACATTAGTGTCGCAAAACAAAGTGGTACACATACCTTTTGACTATCCCTGATTCTGGCTTTTTTTCTTTCTTTAAGAAAATGAGGTATTGCCCTGATGAACTTTTCCTCAGTATATTTTAAGTAAAGAGGGGAAAACTACTTATCTCAAATACACCACTTTAACTTTTTGGTGCCAAGCTTGAAGCTTAGCTGACAAAACTGACATTGATTCTTTGTGTATAAAAACAAATACCAGGAGGAGCTTCTTTCTTGCGACAGAACGTACCTTAAGTGCTGCACACATGACGAATCCGATTCCGATAATCTTTCTGAGACAAAAGCTCTTTCTGGTCACAAAAACACACGACTCTCGTCGTTCACTCTGCCACTGGCAATCTGGATAACTCTTGGCTACACTGCGCAACTGTCAATGGTCAGAGAGGCAGGAGATGCAGTTTGAGGAGGAATTGAGGCTTGCTCGTCATATGCATCATATGACTGCAACCTGCAATAGCATATCAGCATCTCCTCCGAATGATGCAGGTTTAACGAGGGAAAAAATGGAAGTTGAAATCGAAAAATGTGCGGTTTTGCCAGTACATTTTTCGATTTCAACACACATCATCAGATAAATTAAGAAAATCCAGGGGGTGCAAGTGCACCCCCTTGCACCTGCCTGTGGGCACCCTTGCTCACAACATCAATTAACATGCTTATTTTAAAGATCACTCACTATCTACCATTAGTCAGATTTCTTTATAATTATACTATCACTGTTGTTGAACAGAAGCTTCAGATACATGTAATTTATATCAGTTTTTGCTCCATCTTTGATAAAGTGGATCCAAAATTACTTTTCAACAAGTTACATAAACTTATTTCTGCTTCTCTGATCCAGGGGGATTGAACAATAGTAGGGACCTTTTACATCCACCTGAGCTGCCACCAACTCAAGTAGATGAGATTTGAGTTTAATGTCTTATCCAAAGGACACCACACTCTGGTTTGAATGACAGCTCTGACACCTCTTTTTGGCCATAAGTTATAGAGAATGTCGGTTGCTATTAGAGATGGCTTGGGAGTGGTAATAGAATAAGGCCAAGGAGTTTTGCGAGGGTGTGTTTTGTGTTCATACCTTTTTAGACTTTCTATTCTTGAAATCAATATCCTACCACTTATTTACTATATCTATTCAGATGGTTTAAAGATAGGAAAATAATGTGTTCATTATGAGGATTATTTAAGTTTACAGAAATATCTGCAACAGCAAAGTGAATGGACAGAAGAAAACCACATTTGTGTAAAATGCTGTTAAAAGTGAAATACATGCATTTTGGTAGAACTGAAGTTGTATGTTACTATGGTGTAAATCTTAGGAGTGTCTGCAAACGTTATATTATTTTTTAATAATCAAGCTAACCATGTACAATTGTGTAAGATGACAGGATGTGCAAAGATATTTATTAAATCTAGGGATGCAGGTCTGCTAAGTACTGCATGCATGTCCAAAATAAGACATAGAGTTCAAAAAGGAAGCCTACTTTGGCATCTTTTTTACAAATACAGAAACAGCTGAAGTTTGAGAGTATAAAGTACACATTTACTAATTTAATAAATGGATCAGTGATGCTCACATATAAGTACAGGCTATACAACAGTGACTTGTTCTCTGCAACCTACAGAAAGGACAGGGGTGGATTAAAACAGGTCTTCAAGCACCGAATGTCCTTTCCTTGTGGGAATGTTTAGGCTTGAAGTAAAGTGCAAGATCTTGTTCATTAAGATTATTGTGGCCTTATCACAAGAACAACTGAACCACTTGGTGGTTCATAATAACAGAAGTATAGAAATGGAATCAGCTATCAAATTCTATAAAAGGCATGTGAAAATCTGAAATATTTAAAGACCACCCTAGATTATTTATTTTAGGAATGAATGTTGGGTTTTAAGCAAAGCACAATATACTTGAAGCCTGTGCCTGTAATATACTGCATTATACCTTCAAAGATAAAGCACAACAAACACATGGGGTATCTCTTAGTGTCCTCAAGTACCTTGTCAGTGGGTTAGCAGACAACCACATGTAGATCTTCAGCAGATCACTGGATAGTGTGGAATTAGCAGAGGATTGGTGGCATAATTACATGCCTATCAGTTTAATGACAATGGCAGAGAAAGTCATGGAGATAATCCTATGAAGAAAATTGTTAGTATTTCTAGAGGACAACAATCTCTGAACAGCATCCAACTCTGGTTTAAGGCCAAAAGGAGCTGTCACAGCTGTTATTCAAACCAGAGTGTGATGTCCTTTGGATGAGACTTTAACCAGAAGTCCCATCTGCTTGAGATGGTGGCAGCTCGGATGGATAGAAAAGATCCCATGGTACCTATTGAGAAGAGTAGGGGAAGTTTTCTGATGCCCTGGCAAAGTAGTAGAAATACCACCTTGGGTCTCTCCTGAAAACAGGGCACCATGTTAGTGCAACTACCGCTGTCCACAAATAATAAATAAATGTATATCTTTTTGGATATACATCTAATCACAGATGAGTTCCCTTCTTTACAAAAAAGGTTTAACTTTATATCAAGTGTATGTGCTGATACCACTGACACATTAAATTAAAATGTACACCAGGCATCAGAATTTATCATACTTAATGAATACAATGCTATTAAATAATGGTGAACAAATTTAATCTAAAAGAAACACTAATTTTAAATCTCTACTTCAGACTATTTTTTGACATGTTTATAAGCTTGTGAAAGTCAGCTGAAAAATGGACTTAACAGGCTACCGGTAAAATCAAGCTACTACAAAAGCTAACACTACTGCATTGGCAAGTCCTAAAAATATCCCTGGATGCATCATAAATAGCATGGAGCACAATTTAGTGTTCAACCTAAGCCTCCATTCAGGTTTTGTACTAAGTGAATGGCGAATAGCTGCAGTCATTATCTGCATAAGGGAAGACCTTCCACAGACCCAGGCAATTATAGACCCATATGTCTGACCAGCCTCATATGCAAAATCATGGAAAGACGTATCATGGATCAATAAGGACATGAGGAACCTCCAAACACTGGACTCATCTCAGTTTAGAATCATCAGGAGTACGTCATGCTTACTCAACCTGGTGTACTTCTTTGAAAAGGACACCGAAGCAATGGATAAAGATAAAATGGTACACACCAGATAACTTGACTTGCCCAAGGCGTTTGACACAATAGCTTACTCAGGTATAGTAGAAAAGCTAAATAAACTGAATAAACTGGTAATAAATCCCTACATCACCTGATAGATTGCAAACTGGCAAAACCGATTGGATGCAGATGATCAACAGAGGAGAAGCTATAGCCACAAAAAGATCACCCATCAGTGCAGTACCCCAAGGTTCTGTGCTTGGACTTCCCCTGTTTGGTATCTACTTCTCAGAAGTAAAGGCCAATTTCAAAGGGCTCTGGCTAAGTTTATAGATGACTACAAGCTGGGAGCAGTTATTGAATCCCTAAATGATCTGATGAAGGCTAGTAAGCCGAAAACGCTTATCAGGGAATTTTACTGTGCTCCTATTTTTGCTGTTTTTACTGAAGATTAAAGTTTGTTTTTAACATTTTTACAGCTGTGGTGGAACCAAGGATTTTTTCCTACTACATTTCTACATTTATGCTCGGAGCCTTCAGCAATACAGCTATGTTTTCTTCATTTTAATTGGAGTCAGAATCATGGTCTGAAACTAAATGTCAAAAAGTGCATTGTTGTATCCTTTGGGAAGTCATCTACACTAGAGAACTACCTCATTGACAATATGCCCCTGAAAGATGGCCCACTTGTTCATAATTTGGGAACTCGTGGGCAGTGACCTAACTTTCGACCAATATCTATCCACTGTCATAGGAAATTCCTTCTATAGTGCACAGTTTATGAACAAAGGGATTGTGACTAGATCTAGAGATGTCACTGTCCCTCTTTATTCAGCCCTCATTAAGCCAATCATTAAGTATAATGCCCCCTCTGGCATCTGTCCATCTAGACACATGCAAGAGCTAGCGCACCCAGAGAGATACCGTACTAAAAGGAAGCAAGTCCTAAACAATATATCCATCATGTACCACCACAAAGCACTGTCACTATACTCAGTTTCCTACAGACTGATAAGAGGTGACCTGAGCCAAACAAGACGTCCTCCCACCCAGAACTGATGGCCCTACTGCACAACAGGGAGTCAAATGGCATCAGAAATGCTCTGTCCATGGATCTAAAACTCTTCTGCTACATTGATAAAAATGTTTGGAGGGACAGGTATATCTTGCAAAGAAGACTACTGCTCTGGAACAGACTCAACATCCACATAAAATAAAGTTCATCCCTGTTCATATTCAAGCACAGATTGGATCTATGGATGTAAAACAGAAAATGTAGTCCAGGTCTGCCCCATACTACTAAAGCATAGAAGTGGTTCCTAAATGCTTTATCCCACTCATGGATCCCCTAAGATTATTTATGGTATGATTCCAATTATTCTTACCAGGGGGTAATATACAATTATTGGCCATGAGGTGGGTAAGGCCAGTATAATGCCGAATGGAATAATTCAAGCACCTGAAGTAGTATTAGCTTGGCTTGAGCTGCCCCACAATGGCAGCTAGCCTAGTACTTACCTATAAACTTAAGAATTTATGAACCTTTGACTTAATACGACAGAGGAGGATAAAGAAAGGCTGTATGGGTTGGAGGTGGAACCAGTACTGATGAACTGGATAACTGTATGACTAAACTGCAGGTCAAAGAGGGTTATGGTGAGAGAGACAATGTTAAAAATGTGACCAGCAGAGTACTGAAGAGGTCTGTCCTAGGTACAATGCTCTTCAATGTGTTTATCTTACACATATCTAAGGTAACATAGAACAGGCATGGTCTTTTTCCTGATGACACAAATATGGGCATAAACGTGTATCATAAACAAGAGAGCAGAAAAGTGCAATTTAGATTCAATGCAGTCGAATGCAAATTACTGCACTTAGGCTGCAACAATCCTGATATGAAATATCAGCTGGATGAAGTAAAATGAAGGAAAGGAATGTGGTGGTGCTGACCGAACCAACATTGCAGCAACAGAAGCAGTGTGAGAAACAAATGGCAGCATCAAACAGAATGCTGAAATGCATCTTCAGGGGGAGGGATTCCAGAAGCAAATAGTATTGCTTCTACTCATTCAAGCCATAGCCAACCCATGTCCTGAGAACTGCTATAAGGAAAAGGACACCATGCTGGTAGAAGGATTCCAGAGAAAAAAACTATTAAAATATCCATGGGATGGAGCCAAATGAGTATGACTAGAGGCTAGAGGAACTAGAGCTTTTCTCAGCTGAGATCAGAAAAGACAGTGGGACATGATGATCCTGTGAGGAAGATGTGAGCAAGTCATTTTGAACAATATGGACAGAGTGTGACAAAAGGCAGCAGATTAAAGGTAATGGAATTCCAAAAGCACTTTTTAAACAGAAGGATGAGGATGCATATAAAGGACTGCCAAAATAGGTAGTGCAAAGGGAGTCAACAAAGGCATTCAGGAAGGCATGGGAAAGGTGCAGGAATATTGAGCTGTGGTCTCTTTTGAAGTTTTAATATGCTGTTTAAACAGACAAGCAAAAAACAAGGTAAAGAAAACAAAAAAAAACACAGTATTCAAAAAATAGAAGGCAATACAATACAAAAAATAACAGCAAACTAACTAACTCCTTCTTCCAAAGTGTTCTGGTAAAGAGAAGATAGAGACGACATGGAGGTATAATGTTAAATGCATTTAAAAGGGAACACTTTTCTCTTTCTGCTAATCAACAGCTGCAATTACTATACACAGAATTGTGTGAAATGTTGTACATATGAACTGCCTAGCATTTCTTGCACTTCATTAAGCACCAAATGTGCAGTCATGAAATGTACTAATATTTTTTGCAATTACAAAGACATAACAAATAGCTACTGAAACAGAAAAAAATGCATGCTTTAGACTACACCCAGATAGGCTACGGTGCTAGGAAATTTTCAGTTGCTATAATGTGACTAACACATTTCACAGAAATATTTTTATACCACAATCAACAGCTGACTGTAAAATGAAAAACATTACACAGCTTTATCAATTTAATCATTGTTTATATTCTCTACATCCATATGGCCAGAAAAAAACACTGAGCTATGTAATGTGAAGAACATTGCACCACCTTATCAGTTATACCCATGCTTCCGTTTTCCACAGCCATATGGTCATCACAACACTGAAATATAATTTTTCTGTAACATACATGACTTATTTAAGGCAGAACAATGGTCTCTTGATATGGTCCACAGATTGTAAGTAAAATAATGAAAGCATTGTTATTGAACTAAAATGAAACAGTGGCATTAGCAAACGGTTTTCTTCAAAACACTGTTGTTCCACTAATGTAAGGTTTTTATTTATTTTGCATTTGTTGACAGTCTAAGTCCAACTGGGCATAAAGGCCCCTTTTCAGTGGAGGCCCTGGGAGAAAAGCTCCAGTGAATACAGTACAATCAATTTTTTTAAGTTATGCAATACAGACAGTGTCATGGGGAATACAATTAAACTAAATTTTACAATGGCAAAATAAAATAGCAACTATGCATACAGCAGTAAGGCCTTTTATATTAATTATACTCTGTATAAATATAGTGTTAGATAAATAACTATGCATTATGACAGAAGACACAATACAGAGTACTGAGTCATTTATAAAGGGTGGATAGTAAAAGATTGATTTAACGTCAATATATAAATGAAATGAGTGGTGAAAGACAGTCATAGGTAGAAGGTGGGGTGGGTGAAGACCGCGTGATCGTTGGTAACAGAGTAGAGGAGAGCAGCGGTATAGCAGAAGAGGAAGAAGAAAGCAGAGATGTTATACTTATCCTGCACATGCACAGCTACACAGCCAGGGTTATTATTTTATTTCTGTTCTATTTTTTAAATCTGTTTTTATATCATTTTTTTAAAGTTTTTATATAATTAATGCATGTTATTGTTTTCACATGGATTTTATTTTGCAATTCATGGATGAATTTTGTCATGGGGTTGTTTCTTTAAGAAGTTTTTGTTTTGGTGCCTTTTTCCTTTTAAAAGTTTAACAGCTTAATTTGAGATTATTATGGTCTGAGGAAGCCATTATGGGTGAAAGCGCTTACCGTTATTTTGTGCAATAATATCTACTTTTATTGTTTTTATCGCTGTCATATGGAATAAACCTGTTTTTTTACCCTGAATTGGAGTTCAAGATTGGATTTGCTGAGCTTTGATGTACTTTGTCTGTCCTGGCCTTGTGTCGCTCTTACACCAGGTGTTATTTGTTATACTTATGTTTGGATTGCTGGTGGTGTTTAGAGCGTTTGCTCCCCGGGAAGTGGTGTTTCTGGAATTACCTTTATTTATTGCTTTTTACACTCCCAGGGAGACATGTCTGGATGTGATGAGAGCTCAGTCAAGCTGCCCTACGTGATGGGGAATAAAACTGAGCACCCTATTGATCGTTTTGTGGTTTGTGTCTCTGGGGCAGGCAATCCTTTAATGTTGTATGAGGGAGCAAATGTTGATGTTGTGGAAACGCCTACAGAATTGTTTGATAGGGTCAAGCTACGTTTAGCTGTGGATAAACCGGAGGCTAATTTTTTTAAATTAAAGAGACTGCAGAATCAACGGCAGCATTTTGAGGTATGTATACATCGCAAGATTGTTCCGAGAGGTTTAAGGGTACTGAAGATACCCACTACAGGAACCTCGTACCCTGAGCTGCTTTACAAGTGGCAGCAGTTAAATATAGAGGTAAGCCTCAAATATATGACTTTGTTGAATGAGCTTTTTATGCTGGAGGAGTTGGGGCTATGAGAGGAAATCAAGAGAGCAGAGACTGTTCATTGAGCATTATCCAAAGATGGTCGTTGATAGAGATGTTGAAAATGTGTTGGACAATGTGCAGCTGTTTGAAAAATGCTTACTTGCTCAAAAATGACACAAGCTGCATAGAGACATTGAGGATTTCCGAATGGGCCACGTCCTTACTTGGCCCAGGTCAGATTCCTTGAGGCAGGACAATATTGCTGTTACTCAAAATGATCATTTGAATGTATATAATGGGCAATTGGGGGTTACAACTGGTGATGTTGATACAATACCAACTGTTATAAGTGATGACAGGAATGTTAGTAGTGTTGAACGGCAAATTAATATTGAAAAAGTGTGACAAGATTTACATGCACTTGATGGTAGCAATGTGTTGAATGAGGTACGTGATTGTCATTTGAGTACTGGTGTTGTTGGGAAAATACCCAATCTTTCCATGCATGAGCCTATTGTGAAGGAATTTAACTTAAAAGTAGTTAATTATACAGTTGCTGAGCCACATGGGAGTGATGGCGTTCAGCGCCCTTTCCCTATACAGGTAGCTCACTGGGGGGACGGGACGAAGAGGATGTGGGAGAGAACAGGGACACATTAGTTCAAAACATCTCTTCCCGGGGACTTACAAGAGATGAGATAAATGTTTTATCTAAGGGATTGACATTTATCCCTATGAGTGACAGTGACCTCACAGAAATGTTAGCTGATTTTAAACTGTTTATTAGAAATCTTTGTCTTAAATTAGAATTTAAGGATAAGACTCAGTTATTGAATGTTAAACAGTTTAAGAGACCGTGTCTATATATTCCCAGTATACCACCTTTGGTTGCTGCATTTAGTAAGATGTAGAGAATGATCTGTATATTATGAGAAGACAGAGTAGGTGTTCCAATGTGAAGGGGAACTTGACCTATGCACAAAGGAAGGCTTTGACAGAATTGAGACATGACACCTCTATTGTGATCAGACCAGCTGATAAGGGGGGTGGGATGGTAGTCATGGATCAAGGGTTTTATTATGAGTCAATGAGGAACATGCTACGTGATCAGAGGTTCTACTGAGCTATTGATCATGAGATAGTTGAGTCCCATGTTCAAAGGATCAATTGGATGCTAGAAGACCTCTTTAAACACCCAGTCACTGGATTTCTTTATAAATTTGACTGTTATGCCACTTGTAATGCAACCTGCATAGTCTATTTAGCTACCTGTACCAAATGTCCCTCTTTTTATGTTGGTAAGAGCAGCAGAAAGTTAAAATATCATATTATAGAGCATAAGTCAGAAATTAGAAGGAATGTACCTACTAATGCACTAGCAAAACATATATATAATAATATTAATGGTCATAATTTCAAATTTAGAGTGATGAAGGTTATACAACATAATATGAGGGGAGGTGATATTAATAATGTGCTGGAAAACATAGAATATTCATGGATAATAAAACTACAAAGAGATGTTTATCCAGGTATTAATAGTGCATTAAGTCTGAAGCCTGTTTTAATTAAAAAGCAGCATAAGCTGCACTAATTAAAAGCATATTATTCTGTAAATTATCCTGTTGTTGTGATGTTTTTTAAATGTATTTTAAATGTTCTTATTGGTTGGCTGTGTCATATGATTAATTACTTTTTCATTATTTAAATGTAAATTGAAATAGTCTTATCATAGCACTGAGGAAGGGGAAACCTGAAAGCTTTGCTGCAATAAAATTGGTGATTTTACGTAAATGTGTGCTTTTCTGCTTTGGACTTGTTTCACTCTTACACCAGGTATTATTTGTTATACTTCTGTTTGGATTGCTGGTGGTGTTTAGACCGTTTGCTCCCCGGGAAGTGGTGTTTTCTGGAATTACAGAGCCAGGGTGTTTTGAGTTGTCCTTTTAGATGTATTTTAAATGTATCGTAGTTTTCAAGATGCCCGAGAGCATGTGAAAGGGCATTCCAGAGGGTAAGTACTGAGTTTAGAAGGCTCCTGATGTATATTGGACTTTAGTGATGAAGAGGAGTTTAGAGAAATGTGCCTTTGTAGGGTGGTAGTACTGAAGCATGCGTTTTAGTGCGGGATAATTATCAGAGTAGTATATTGGAGTATGAGCTAGTAGTAGCTGACTATATTGTAGGTGTAGTGGGAGTTCAGTTCAATTTAGTTGTTTAAGGGTGGAACAGTCATGAGCTCTAGAGGGGAGATCAGTAACAAAGTGAGCTATCTTACTGTAGCATTGTTTCAGCTTTGTGTGGACGTACAATATGGCAGGTTTGAGGAAGGCATTAGCTATGGTTTGTCTATTTCTGTCTGTTAGGTAGGGTTTTGTTCTATATAAGAGGCAGAGCTTGAGGTATTTTTTTTAATAACAGATTGGAAGTGTAGGTCAAATTTCATGTTGTCATCAATGCTAACTCCTAAGAGTTTGTGTTAGGGATCTGTTCAATTGGTTTGTATTTAGTTAAGTGATTTTGAGAAGAAATTTGCTTTGGGAGAATGTTTTAGGGTTGAAAGGTAATATTTTTTGGGGGGGGGGGTAAACAGGAGTTGTGAGTTTTCTAGCTTGGATTATATAATATAAAGGATTGTTGAGTAATTTCTTGAAGTTTTTGTGGGTTTGAGGCTGTGCAGATGAGTTTAGAGTTATTTGCATATTGTATGAATGACATGCTTGGAAGATTTATAAATATCTTAAGCATGAGGGTTTCAAGTATGGAACCTTGTAGCATCCCTACAGTAATGGCAGAGTTTTCTTGCTGCCATTTGAATGATTTGAATCTATCTGCTAGTAGCTATTAAACCAAGAAAAGAAGGAGGGGAGAAACTTAAGGAGTTTTTTTTTTGTAATAGTTTATGGTGCAAGACATTGAGTGTTTTGGACTGGTCTAGGAATAAGAAACACACAATCCCCGGGATTCAATACGGCTCTTTTCTGTGCAGGAATAGTGTAGCTGCTCCTGCACAGAATATGTATGCCGAGCAATCCAGTAAACAAGCCTGGGGATGTGCACAAGCCCGCCAACACTATTCTGCCACGGACATGACTGGATTATGCTAATGCCCTCATATTCTGGTGAAAACCATGCAAATGAGGTCAATCAGTGATCCAGTAAGCAGGCAAGCATCCATGGCAGAATAGTGTAGCTTGCAGAAATGTATTCTGCTACCAGCCAAATACATTTCTGCAAAAAATCAAAACGGAGGCATGGCAGCTCAAACTAAAGCATGTATTCTAATCCTTAAGCATGCCAATGGCCAGATATATGGCCAATGGCATGGGAAAGTGTTGCAAAATTATAAAAAGCAAAGTTTACATGTTTGGGATTGTGCCGAAAATAAAGAAAAAATGTGAAAAGGCAATTTTAAGTGAAATCTGCATTTTGCCATTATAGTCTATGGCATGCAGAATCAAAACAGCAGCAGGGAACAGTGGTTGCTAAGGGGAAAGGCTCTGGTGTAGTGCTGTAACTAGGGACTAAGGCAGTGGGGTATGCTAATGAGGGGAAATTTACTGAATCACAAAAAGAAGACAAGTGTCAAACTGCACCTAACCCTGAAGGAGCTATAAGGCAGTGGTGTAAGCAGGAGAAGTAGCTGATATGAAAAGGGTGTGTGTCATGCTTGGTGTAAGCACATTGGAGCTCCACGGCTCACATTTGAACTTAGCTAAGCAACGGAGTGTGTCTGAGGCTATATTTACTTATTCCATGAAATGAAGAGCATGTTCGTGTCCAGGGAAGGGACATTTCTCATTGTTTATCTTAGCTAAATGGGTTTGTGTGGCATGTATCAGGTCTAAAACAAAACAAAATAAAAAAAAAAAAACAGAAATAACAGAACTGTTTATATTTGGGCACTGGGTTTGTGCAGCATGCCTAGATGCTTAAAAGGAGTGGAAATGGGAAAGGAAAAAAGGAAAAAAGGGAAATAGCAGAATAAAAGCAATCAAGTACTAATAAAATAGCAAGCAGGTAGAATGTACCATAGCCAGCCAGTCATACAGGCAGCATCTGCAGCATAACAGTATAAACTGTGCATATACCTTTCTGTCTGGTTTTCTCACAAACCTTGCACCATTAATGTACACATGTGGGGGAATTTTAACCGAAAAAATGTTAGGGGCTGCCATTGCTTTGATCCATCAGTATGTGCTAGAGGCTGATGGCAGTGAGGAGGATAATACTGACAACTGCCCCAGATGGAGGCGGAAGAGAAGAGTGTTCATAGGTTCATAGGTAGGTACTTGGCTATTGGCCCTAGGGCCTATCTAAGTCTAGCCAAAAGGGAATCCTGGCTTTTGCCACCCAAGAAAATTATTTTCCTGTGCCCCTGTCAAGCAGAGCCACAGAAGTGATCCCCGGGGTGAATTTCCTATCTCCCATCCAATCATCGAGATTTTTCTTGAAGAGTGCTAATGAGGAGCTTTGTTTGCTATAGATAGGTAGTTTGTTCCAGAGTATGGGAAGTCTCCGGGACAGGAATCTATCCCTCCAGCATGTTCTGTTTATTGTGGTGACAAGTTTTAAGTCCCTAGAGTACGTAGCTCGGAGGGATTTGGATTTCTTTAAGTGGAGCATGTCCAACAGCTCTGGGTTTGACATAGCTTTGTGTGTTAGGCAGTCAAGCGATATGTGATGGAATAAAGCTGGAGTGTTTTGAGACGGTCTGCATAGGGCATCTGTTTGAGGCTGGTAATCCTCTTTGTGAGGTATTTCTGCATCCTTTCCAGTTGTTGTAGATGTGTTGTGAGGTACATACCAAAAGGGGCATTGTACTCTATAAAGGGTCTAATGAGTGACTAGTAGAGGGGAACAATGACCTCTTTTTTCCTGGATGAGAAAACTTTTGTGATGAGGTGTGCCATGTAGAAGGATTACTTGACTACTGTGGCAATGTGATTATCAAAGGAGAGACTACTATCCACCTGTGTCCCAAGGTCTCATCACACTTTCAGTGTTAAGTAGACTACCGCCTATGTGGTAATTCATGGGTACAGAGTTTTTACCAAAAGGGTGACAATGCACTTTTTGGCATTGAGCCTGAGGCCATGGCTTTGACACCAGGCATCTGTCTCAGTGAGGCCCTTTTGTAGGATGTCCACATCATTCAGAGTTTTGATTATGGCGCCTAGTTTGCAGTCATCTGCGAACTTTGTTAGCCAAAAACCTTCTGTGTTAGCCTGTACTTCAGAGAAGTAGATACCAAACAGAAGAGGACACAGGACTGAATCCTGTGGTACTCCACTTGTCACTGGTCTGAAGTTGGATTTGGAGTCTGCTATTTTCACAGTGTGGGTTCTGTCAGTGAGCCAGTTGGCAACCCATCTTGTGACATAGGGATTTATACCTAGTTTAGTGAGTTTATCTATATTTCCAGAGTGGGGGATGGTGTTGAAAGCCTTGGCGAGATCTAGATAGGCTGTGTGAACCACCTTACCCTCATTTACGGCTTTAGTGACCACTTCAAAGAGGTCTATCAGGTTTAGGAGACATGATCTGCCTTTTACAAACCTGAACTTGGTGGGGTCCAGAGTTTGGAGATTACCGATGTCATTATTTATAAGTTCCATGATGATACATTCCATAGCCTTGCAGACCAGGCTCGTCAGGCTAATGGGGTGGTAGATCCCAGGGTCCATGGTGGATACCCCATTATGGAGAGGGATAACTGTTGCTGTGCACCATTCAGTGGACACAAAGCCAGAGGTGAGGCTATGATTGAACATGGTACTTAGGTGGGGTGCCAGTTCATTCTGTAGTTCGTGTAGAATGCAGCCTGGAATGTTGTCAGGTCCCATGGATGCTGTGTTCTTGGCTTTGGAGAGTGTGTGTTTTTACCTGTGCATCCATGATTACAGGAAATTTGCATTCTTCCAGTATAGAGATGGGCCCTTTAGGGGATGAGAGGGGGGTAAAGTTAGCACTGAACCTATCTGCCAGGATGTTGGCAATATCAGTCGGTTCTGTATATTTAGTGCCATTGTGCTGTACATCAGAGCAGATCTGAGTGTTGCCATTGAGATTCTTGACATAGCTATAGAATGCTTTGTGGTTATCTTTAGAATCAGTGGCAATTTTATTTTCATGACTAGCTTTGGAGGATTTTATGAGAGATCTCAGCTTCTTACTGAGGCTGACCAGGGAGTTCCTTCAGTCATGGGATTTTACTCTTTTTTGCAACAATTTCTTTCTTCTGTTGTAGAATTTGTTTAAAGTAGGGGACCACCAGACTGGCTTCCCATTTTTTGAGGATAGCATCTTGGTTCTGTTAGGGATTGCATGATCCATGCACTCGTGTAAGTGCTTATAAAGTGTATTTGTGTAGGATTCAGCAGTCATACCTCTATTGTCCATCAGCATGGATGTCGTGAAGTTTGCCATTTCTGTCTTTAGAAGCGTGACATTGGCTTTGCAGAAATATTTTACGGTGGTTTCCCTAATGGTGGGTGGTGGCAGGATGTGGATGTCTAGGGTGATTAGCTTGTGGTCGGATCTGACCAATGAGGAATTGACTCAGACCTAAGGTAACCTACCAGGGGCTACATGATCTGGAGACAAAGACATGCTTCAGCAAATCATTGAGCTGTGCTGGCTTCAACTCAGACCCAGAGCCAACAGAGGGGAATCCATCCTACTGGATACCAAGGTATATGTAGCCTTAAGAATAATAGCTACGGGTACTTTCCAAAGGCCTACTGGGGACATGATAGGGGTCTCACAGGCATTTGCATCCAGGGTACTCCAACAGTTCCTGGATGCCATGCTACCACATGCTGGTGAGCACATTTACTTCCCCAACACCCATGAGGAGAGAACCAACAATATGCATCTCTACCACCATGTAGCAGAATACCTGGAGGTACTGGGTGAGATAAACTGCATGCACATCCACATCAAAGTACCACCAGGTGAACAGGGTAGGTGCTACATAAACTGTAAGGGCTTCCCCTCCATCAACTGCCAGGTTATGTGCAATGCCCAAGGCATTATCATGAATATGTGTACCAGGCATTTGCCAGTGGGGCCATCCCATACAGCCATCTGGTGGGGGATGCTGGCTATGCACTGGAGTTGTAGATGATGACACCCATCAGAAATGCACAAACAACCACTCAAGAATGTTATAAGGAGGCACACGCACAAACCAGGATCATTATAGAGCATGTGTTTGGGATGCTCAAGTCATGGTTCCGCTGCCTTGACATATCTGGTGGAGCCTTGCAGTACTCTCCTTCCACATTTGCACACATGTTTATAATATGTGCCATGCTACACAATATGATCCTGCAGAAACAACTGCATGGGGAAGGGCCACACAGTCCCCCACCATTGCCAAGGTCTCCACAGTCACAGAGGGACTCAAAGGGGGAAGCCCCTGAGCCTGGTCCTGTAGGCAAATGGAGGCGTGCCCAGTATGCCCAGGCCTTGGCAAAGAAGCAATGCATAGCACACACACTGACACTGTAGGGACCCATGGACTGACACCTCTTTCTGATTCGTACACACAGTAAAATGGATGAAACACACATCACATTATCTATAACTTACCATGTATAGACAGTGTACTGTGTACATCCAATATAAGCAGCCTTCAAACACTGTCCTCACAACTGCCACAGGCACAAGGTAAGTCAGTCTTCTTAACAATAAATTAATGGATTAGTATGTTCTGGTAGTATTTCTATGGTATTACTGCATGCATGCAATGGAATGGGGTGGCCTACTGGGATAGCAGCTGACAACTGACAACTATGTGGGACACCAGAAAAATGTCTGCATAATACTGGTTTTCCCATACTATGTAGTATTATTCAAGGTGACAAATCCCACTGCAGTATTTGTGGGGGGCCAACTAAGTGAGGGGTCATAGGTCACATGCATAGATAATAATGCAGGGATCACATACTCACCCCTCAGACTCACCCAGCAAATCAGCAATAGAAAACCATAAAGGAATGTCTGGCAAAGGCCCACAAATGGTGACAATGATGGAATACTCACTTATAGACTTACACAGTGATATCACAGCAGGCCTTGCATTTGCAGTAAGGCTCTAAAGGGCAAGCAGTCTGAAACTCAATTGTATGCCATTACAATCTAACCTGTGGTCTCTAGTGATGTGCTTCTATTCTCCAAGACAGGGCACAAAACTATGCTAGATGGAACCAAAATGTAAAGCCAAATATCAGAACAGTCAGTGCAAATGTGTACTGTTGACAGGTGTGCCCCCCATATTCCCATAGAAATGCCATAAAATGTAAGTTTGTAGGGTAATAGCAGCAGAGCAAAAATTGCCAAGGCTGCCCCAATCAACATGATAACTTGTTGCATGTCCACAATATGCAGTGGTCAATGAGCTATGAATATGTGTGGGGAATACTGTCAGATGTGGCCAGCAACTTCTCATGGCTGTTGCATCCTAGTGGCCTAGGTACAGTACTGTGGTAGACAGGGCCATGTTCCATAAACTGCAGTGCCAACTATCTTGCATGTCAGCTACACCTATGGTGGAAATTGTACACACAGCCCAGATGTCAATATCCATTACAGCCAGAAAGCTGGACAGGTCATGTATAGGGGGCCACACATGTGAACAGTACACAGGTTGGAGTAACCTACACAGTGCCTACCATACCTCCCAACTGTACAGACCTTTTGCAGAATGTACAGAGGTTTGCATCATGTTTGTGGTGTCTTTATTCCGAAATAGTGGTTGTCTGGCAAATCATTGGCAAACCACAAAAGTTTAAATTCAGAAAATAATGATGGATTGCAATGTCTCAGACTTCATATCCTATAGAAAAATGCATGCTAATGCTAAATCTGTTATTGTATCACCCTTCTAGGTTTGTAAGGCCAATAGTTACAATGGTCCCTATATATAGGCCTCTGTCACCCAATTACTCATGGCTTTGCCCATATGTCTGGCTCACATATGTAGAAAGGTATGGTGCCTAGTAGCACAGCAGTGTGTTCTGTTGCTTACCACTGTCACCCAGGGGGGTCCACTGCCTGGCAGCCTGGGAACATATGAGTGACAGAATGTACTGCCTTGCTACACATGGCCTACATCAGTCTCACATGGCCTACAGGCCTGTGGCAAAGGCCTATGCCTCACCCATAGTGCCTTTGTAGGGAATGCCATGGGGTCCATACTACCAACATAACACAGTCAACAAAATGCTAATGTAAGGCCATGCTGCTAAATGCTAGTAGCATACCTCTCAACCTTGTAGAGGAATAAATCTGGATAACGCCATACATAATGGTGGGATAAAGGCCCAGCTATAGTGACACATTTGAAATATTGCTCTCATAATATCAGAAAGTTGATAGAATAACAGAGGAGGTGAATAGTAACATGGATGTCATGAATGGTGTGAAGTCTGAAACTCTAATGTTCTGTCATTATCCCTGACTGTAACACTGAGTAATTTGCAACAAACATGATAGAAAACCACAATGTTAAGGGAAACCAATCAGATATATGAGGCATGAATCTGGATAATCTGTGAGAATCTGTACAGTTAACAGCTATGGCCACAGCAGGATATGACCTTTCAGGTAAGAAGAATACTGCACAACCAGGAGATCCCCAGCCAGTATATCACCAAGGTGCTGGATCTTTTACACAGCTTCATCAGTCAATTGGCTCTAGCCACACCTCCCAAGTGGCCAGATTATGCAAGAATGTCTAGCCTTTCCCTCATAATATAGGTCTGTGCATCATCCGTCTTGTATTTCTCTGGTAAATAACTGTGATTATCTGATTATATCTGTCAGTAGGTAATGACACAATACAGTTCAGTGTCAAACATTACATATGTCAGAAAATGTTTGCTAAAACAAACCCTGTAACTCAAGCAACTCATACATTGATAAAAGCAATAGTTAGAGTACCCCTCCCCCCATATTTGGACCATTGTTTCCCCATATTGGCAGCCTACCACCAGATATCTTGCACAAACAGGTTTCTATGTATGGCTGTAGCACACAACACCCCAGACTAGAATACACCTATCCTTGGAATGGATTCCCACACTTACTATAGAAGGTCATACTGAGCATGCTCCTACACTTAGAGAAGTGACTCCCATGTCTGAAACCACATTGCACATATTTATATATATATATATATATATATATATATATATATATATATATATATATATATATCTGTATTGTACAAATGTCTTTGCATACACACAGCTATGTAAACCTGTCTACACACACACCCATCAGACAGGATTACCCACAGCCAGCTGTAGGTGGCACATATGTGGTATATCTCCATCTGTTGCGTGTGATACACACACACATATATATGGGCAACATATTACAATATGTCAAGCATGCACACACATAGACATGGGGAAAAGAGGGACAGACAGTGATAGAGTGAGACACACAGGGAGACACACACACAGAGTGAGTTATACACAGAGATACCCTGAATGGCATAGAGTGATGTCCTGCTGCAGACAGTTGCATACCAGTTGTAACCACTGACACATGCCAGCATGAAGATGAGATTTATTCTCTGATGGTACTGCGGTGGGGTTGGAATATCATATCACCTACCTGTGTGTGTGTGTGTGTGTGTGTGTGTGTGTGTGTGTGTGTGTGTGTGTGTGTGTGTGTGTGTGTGTGCGCGTGTGTGTGCTTGTGTGCGCGCGCGCGTGTGCATGTGTGTGTGTATGCATGTGTCTGTAGGTCTAAGTATTATGATGCCTTACCTACCCAGTACACCTCCCATTGCCTTACTTCACAAGATCTGTTGATGCCATTCAATGTAGAAGTACCGTTAGACAGGCCTCTACCCTCTAAGCTCTGTGTTGTGTGCGATACCTGCATAACAATATAGTACAAATAATTATTTAGGTAGGGGTTCTAATCTCAATCCTGGCAAAAGTAAAAGTGTGTGTGTTTGTAGGTTAAAGATTTTGAGCCCAGTCACATGCAGTACACTTCTCATTGCCCTACTTTGGCAGTCCAGCTGATGTCAGTTACCTTAGAAGTACCTTTTGGGAAGCCCAAAGCCCTACAAGCTATGTGGCACATGCGATACTTGCATAAAACAATAGTATAAATAACAAGTTAGACAGGGGTTCTAATCTCAGTCCTGGCAAGTGAGTGTGTTTGTGTGTGTAAGTGTAGCTTTAAGTATTTTGTGGCCTCTCTCACCCAGTACATCAACCATTGCCATACTTTACAAGGACTAATGATGTTCCTCACCTTGGGACACCCTTCACTCCATAAGCTCTGTGGCATGTGTGATAAATGCATAACACTGTATTAGCAATAACTAGATAGGGGTTCTAATTTCAGTCCTGGCAAATGTGTGTGTGTGTGTGTGTGTGTGTGTGTGTGTGTGTGTGTGTGTGTGTGTGTGTGTGTGTGTGTGTGTGTGTATGTGTGTCTGTGTGTCTGTCTGTGGTGAAAACCATATCCATTAGAGGGTGGGTTTTGAAATTTTTTGTTGTGGTCCACCCAGTACAAGTCACAATGTCCACTTTACAAGACCCACTGTTGTCATCCACTGTAGGGGTAGCTGTAGACACTCTACAGCCCTATAAGCTTTGTGGCACATGCACTAACTATGTAACAGTATGGAATAAATAACAAGATAGGCAGGCCTTCTAATCCTTGGATACCATTCCCCACTCAGGAATCATAGACAAACACATTCAGCTAGGCATCAACCCCTATATCATTAGGTGGCTTGCAAAATTACTCACAGATATAACCCATCATGTGAAAGCAGCAGACTCCATTTCAGACTGCCGACCAGTCATGAGTGGAGTTCCACAGGGTTTGGTCCTGGGTCCCCTTGTGTTCAGTATCTACACCCCTGAAGTCCAGCTTAACATGAAGTAATTCTTGATGACAATGCAAGGTGGGTGCTATTATTACCACCCCACGTGATGTTGACATCCTGCAGAAAGCCCTCACTGAGACCTATGACTGGTGTCAGAACCCTCAACCGAAGCCCAATGCCAGAAAATGTGCCGCCATCCCCTTTGGGAACAACTTGGTTCCCATGAATCACCACATCTATGGTAGTCCACCGAACACTGAAGTCATTATAAGAGAACTGGGAACACAGGTTGACAGCGAGCTCTGTGTTGACCACCACAGTGCCACTGTGTTCAGAAAGTCTTCTATGTGCCATATCTCATTACTAAGTGTGTTGCATCCAGGGAGTAAGAGGTCATTGTCTCCCTCTACTCTCCCCTCATTAGATCACTCAATGAGTACAATGGTATGTACCTTACTGGACACCTGCAACAACCGGAAAGGCTGCAACAGTACCTCACAAAGAGGATCCTAGGCCTTAAACAGTTGTCCTATATGGACAGACTCCAGTAACTCCAGCTATTCTCTGTCTCATATTGGCTACTTAGAGGTGATCTCTGCTTGACTTACAAAGCCATGTCTGACCCAGCTCTGTCAGGAATGCTACATCTAAAGAACCCAATCTGTCCGCACCTCAAGCCCCAGAGACCACAACCCCATTTCCACAATCAACAGAACATGCTGGAGGGACAGGTTCATAATCTGGAGACTGCTCATGCTATGGAATAGACTTCACATACATGTCAATAAGAGCACCTTACTGGCCCTCTTCAAAAGAAATTTGGATGAGTGGATGGGGAATAGAAATCCCACTCTGGGGATCACTCCAGTGGCTATACTCATTACACACACTGGGGACTAATGTCAGGTAGCACGATGCCAGGGTAATCCTATGGGCTAGGCTTGTAAAGTCTCCATGGCCATTCACCTATTACACACCTATGAACCTTTGGATCTCAGTACTGGCAAACTTCTGTGTGTGTGCATTAGTGTGTATAAAAGGGTTTGTGAGTGTGTAAACATGTAGGTGAAAGTAGTTTGAGACCCTTCTCACCTAGTAGACCTCCCACTGCCATAGTTTACAAGGGCTGGTGATGTTATTCACTTTATAGGTACTTTAGGAAACGCTTCACCCTATAGGCTCTGTTATGCATGTGGTAACTGCATAACACTATAATGCCAATAACTACATAGGTAGGGATTCTAATCTGAGTCTTGGCAAAAGTGTGTGTGTGTTTGTGTGCATATTTGTAGGATAGAGCATTTTGAGGCCTCACTCTCCCAGTACACTGCCCATTTCCATACTTTACAAGGGCTGGTGATGTTCACCTTAGAAGAACCGTGGGACACTGTTCATACTATAAGCTCTGTGGCACATGCAATACATGCATAACACTATTAACAATAACTAGATAAGTAGAGGCTCTAATCTCAGTTCTGGCAAGTGTGTGTGGGTGTGCGAGAGCTGTATCCTGTATATGTGCATGAGTGAGAACTATATCAATTGGAGGGGTGTTTTTTTTTTTCATTTTTAGGCTGTGGTACTCCCAGTACATTTCCCAAGTTCTACTTTACAAGGCCTGCTGTCTTCATCAACCCTAGATGTATGTGTTGACACTCTTCAACCCAATAAGCCCCATGCCACATGCAGGAACTATTTAACAGATTGGACTGACTAACAAGATAGGCAGGGCTGCTATTCACAGTCCTGACAAATGTGTGTATGAGTGTATTTGTGTTTATAAGTGTATATGTCTGTAGGCTCAAGTATGTTGGGTTCATTCTCACCCAGTAAATTATCCATTACCATACTTTACAAGGCCTGGTGATGTTGCTCTACTTAGAATTACCTTGGGACACTCTTCACTCTGTAAACTTTGTGGCACATGTGATAAATGCATAACACTCTAGTCACACTGACTAGATAGGTAGAGGTTATATTATCAGTCCTAGCAAATGTGTGTGTGTGTGTGTGTGTGTGTGTGTGTGTGTGTGTGTGTGTGTGTGTGTGTGTGTGTGTGTGTGTGTTTGATAACTGTATCCATTGGGTAGGAGTGGTTTACAGTTTTAGGCCATGGTACTCCCAGTACACATCCCAAGGTCCATTTTACAAAGGCCGCTGTTCACATCTACTATAGATGTATTTGTAGACACTCTTCAGCCCTTTAAGCCCTGTGCCGAGTGCAACAGCTATGTAACAGTACCACCATAGACTTACCTGTATACACCCCTCAGCCCTATAAGCTCTGTGGCACATGTAATAACTGTTATACAAACCAGGTAAATGTGTACATATACAGCTGTACCTTGTCTATGACATGGTCGATGTGTTACCACTCTGCCATACCCCTAGTTGGCAATGCCTGCAGGGCCACATCCTGCTGACACACAGACACCTAGAACACAAACAGTATGTGAGACTACATTCAGTCAGCATTACTAACACCAATAATGCATCATGTTTAAACAGGTACACATACTCTGAAGTGTACCCATTACAATGCCAGCTGACAGCACCTTACACAGCATTACATAGCTAAACTGTACTTAAGTCCCCCTGTGCATCAGAACCATATTAGCATGTCCCTGCATCAGTGGTACAGATGACATGGATGTGGCACAGGTATCATATGCACCGGATGTTGTGTGGATTCGCCAAAGCCCTAGGCTGGGCCATATGGTTGACATCATGTTTGTGTGTGTTTGGAGGGGTGTTCAATGAATGTGACATACAGAGGTGGTGTGTGTGTGTGTGTGTGTGTGTGTGTGTGTGTGTGTGTGTGTGTGTGTGTGTGTGTGTGTGTGTCTGGAGGTAATCTGGCTGTGATGGTGATGTGTCACACCGTGTGGCTGCCTTACACAGAGGTATGTTGGACAGCTGTGGACCATACATGGCAGGGTGTACAGTTCATCGTCTCTGGCCATGGACACATAAACTGGTCCTGCCAGGGGTCTCACTGGCACCATCAGACACAAGGCCAGATGCAGTACTACTCCACGATGGTGACTACTGTCTGCTGGATCCGTGTCCCTGACAGGACCGGCCAAGACCACATGCCCATGACCTGCTCTGTTGTGGTGTGGACAGCACCTGCCCTTCAGTACTGCTGGTTGGACTGCCACTGCAGGAGTGTGAAGGTGCACAGCCACGTAGACTCTCAGCTGATGTTGGTGCTGACGTATGACCACATGGCCAACAACCATCTCCCACCACACACTGCAGCACAGACATTCCACAGTTGAGGATTGCCAAGGTCTCACCCCACCGTCTATTTGTGACCTCAATATTTTGATGTGTGGCCTCAACAAGGTCATGTATTTTGTCACGTAAGCCTGGAAAAGTTGCATCCAAGAACCTGAGTATTTGTCTGGTATTGCATTCACTATGTGCCTGTGCATACATGATAGCCCAAAACATGCGTCTGGTGACACCTGTTGTGGCACTTGCAACAGCATCTCAATGGGCAGCAGTCCTCCTTCGACCACCCCTGTCTATCCACCTGTGTGGGACCTTGCCTGGACTCTGGCTATGGCTAGAGTCTACACTCACAATTGCCATAGTCGCCACAGTAGTCTGTTCCATGCCACCACCTGCCAACTGATCCATTATCTGTGGCCGTTGAGGCAGGGTATGTGTGGGCATTGAGACTGTGTGTGGGGACATTGTAGATGACTGTTGGATGCCAACCAATGGCACAGATTCAGCCCCTGACAACCCCATCTGTGCCTCTATAGGACCAGCTTCATGGTCAGAGTCTGCAGAGACATTGACATCAGATTCTGAGCAGGAGCGACCATGACCACCATGTCTACCTGTGAGGGATGACAACATATGTAAATTATACCTGCACTATAAGGTTTCCTGGTACACACACACACACACACACACACACACACACACACACACACACACACACACACACACACACACACACACACACACACACACACACACACACACACACACACACACACACACACACACACACACACACAGACACACACACACACATGCATGCCCACACACCCACGCATGCATGCACACATGGACACACACACAGAGACACATATAGGTGAGGTGGCACAAAGGCATTACACAGACTTCACAATAGCCAACTAGTGGCATTCACCACACACAGTCAGACCAGAACATACACACTCTGGACAGGCCCACAACATCATGCAATGCAGCCCTTTCCACTTAATGTTATTACTAATATACACCTCTGGGGTATGTGAGTAGTGTTAGTAGATGGTGGGCCTTCACTTAGCACACACTGCACCCATGTGCACATTATTGCTGTTCACTATATAGCACAGTGGCAACTCCTACTCAACAGACCTCTCAACTGTGCAGAGTTTGACTGAATGTCTAGACGTGTGGCTCATATTTTTGTCTGTTCCTCATAAAACCTGTGTTTGTCTGATACATTACTAGGATGATCTGTGGATTGGTGCCACTAATTAATGACATAAATTGAGTTGTAGACCTCAAAATCTGGAGTAAATGTATGTTAAAACAAATTTGATTATTCTAACAACTTTCTAAGCTTACAGTGGATATAATAAGTGTACACATCCCTGTTAACATGCCAGGTTTTTGTGACATATAACATGGGACCATGGAAATCATGCCAATACATTTCCCACCTTTAATGTGACCTATAACATGTGCAATCCAATTGAAGAACATACATATCAGTTAGGGGTAACATATAGTAAATGACATACGTACAATAGGTTGGTTGCATGAATGTGCACACCCTTAAATTAATACTTTGATAAAGCCCCTTTTGATTTAATTACAGCATTCAGTCCTCTTGGGAGGCTTTGCTGGCATGTGTTGGCTACCTCAAGGTTGGCAAGGAGCTCCTCCAGTGATGTAAATGGGGCCTGCATATCAGGACCTCCACCTGTGGTGGAATGGTCCCTGGTCATGGCAGCAGCCCTTTGCCGGGCATGCCATATCAGGTCAGTTGCCTGATGCCAGTCCTGACTGTATGTGCGTCCATGGTGGCCTAAGTTGTTTATTCTGTGGACAAGCTCATCCCACAGGTCAGTCTGCTCCCACATATTCTGTTGGCCCCAGCCAAACATCACCCCATGGTGGTTGATTATCATCTGGGTGATGGCCTCAGTTTCAGCTGCAGTGTATGTTGGCTGCCTTGCATGCCGCATTTCACCTGGAAGACATAAACAGGGAAACACATCACAGGACTGCATACATTGCTCAACATTATTTACATGACCTGCACATCAACATTGACTAGCACTAGGCACCACTTACGGCCACATCATACCCCTGTCATCTATCAGCATAGTATGAGCTTGCATTGCACTCCTGGTCCTGATATGTCATGTTCCCCCTAATGAGGGCCAGTAAATTGTATAATCCACCATTCATCATTCATGTTTGTGTAGAGGGATGACAGTGGCCATCGTCCTTGCAGATGGGATGTTAATGGTGCTCAAGCTTTGCTTGCAAACAGTGTGTAATGGACCTGGGAGCATTTGCCTGAGTTCATGTTGGATGCAGACAGAGATGTTATCAGCTCTCATGGAGACAAACATTTGTTGCTTTTAATTAGGCATTATGGACCTGCTCCCTGTTGATGAGGGGAGGGGTGTGGGTGCTATACATATCCACCTATACTGATCGTGGGACGGGAGGGTGATGTTTTCCCTTAACCTGTCTGCAACAGGTTGGCTATAGCTATGCCATGTGTGTATGTGGTGTGATTGACCACAAGTACAAGGTGGGTTGGGTTGTTGCTTCTGAGACCGAAGACATGTGTGAAGACAGCCTTGTGATTGTCCTTGGTGGATGTGTCTGATTTGTACTCATAGTTAGCCTTATAGTAATTCACCTGTGACCTAATATGCTTGTTCAGACACAGGTTGACTTGCTTCCAAGTTGGTGCCTGCTCCTACTTGGTCCTGTATAGCCAATATAGCAACCAATTATTTGGTTTGTGTATTGCTGGTGTACAGCAAAGGAGATTACTCTACCTTGGTGGAGGCAGTTTTTACGAGTCAGGTATTGCTGAGTCCATACAGCTATGTAGGTGATCAAATAGCTGTTTGTAGTGGGCATAGACACAAGGTCATAACACAGTTGGACAACTCTCCATCTTCAACCTGATAATCATGCTTATTCTAGTACACATGTCTTTATCAGGGCAATGCAACAACCAGTAGCTGTAGAAAGTTATGTCTGTTGGATGCACAGAAACTAAAATTACACACATGTACAACATGTACAACTTATTTACCTGATGTTTAGCATCTTATATCTGTTGTTTTGAGGCTTCCAACTGCACCTACTCATACATAGGTTCATAGGTTCATACTAGGCTATCTGCCCTAGGGAATTTATGCCCTTTTTCGAGGTTAGTATACTGTGCCTCTGTCTAACAGTGACACAGAAGTGATACCCAGGGTAAACCTACGATCTCCCATCCACTCATCAAGATTCCTCTTGAAGAGAGTCAATAAGGGAGTCTGCCTAACCTGGACTGGGATTTTATTCCAGAGTGAAGGGAGCCTCTGGGTTATGAATTTGTCCCTCCAGCATGTCCTATTTATTTCAGTGCTGAGGTTCAAGTCTCTCGAGCGCGTAGCTCGATGGGATTTGGATTTTCTGTGGTGCAGCATGTCCATTAATTCCGGGTCGGACATGGCTTTATATGTCAGGCACAGATCGCCTCTGAACAGGCGGTATGCCACTGAGTAGAGCTGGAGTTTCTTTAACCGGGCAGCATATGGCATCTGTTTGAGCCTTTTGATCCTCTTGGTGAGGTACTTTTGGGGTCTTTCCAGTTGCTGCAGGTGTCTGGTAAGGTACATCCCAAAAGGGGCATTGTACTCAATTACATACATGTCCTCAGTTAATACCTGATATACATTTCTGTTTTATGTCAGTATGGCACATTGTATTTACACTCATGCTGCGCAGTCATACCTCTCAGCCTGTTAGAGCAGGACATCTGGAGGATAAAAACACATAATTAGGGGGCAACGGCCCATAATTAGTGACACCTTATTAATATTGCTGTAACACACTTGAGTCAGTTGATAGCAGACTAGGCTTTGCATTCACAGGCATACCCTGGAGTATGTCCGACACTCATATGTATGCCATTATGTTCTAATGTCAGTCTTCACAGATATGCCAGTGATTTGCCAGACATAGCAGAACTCTATGAATAAATGACTACAAATATGAGGCACACATATGGTCAGTGTGCATAACACTGGACAGTTGAATGGTATGAGCTTAGGATATCACATGCAGTTCAACAGACACATCTGCGACAGTAGTTTACTATGCACATAACAACAAAATGGCAATAAAATAAAACACTTTTAGTAAAACAAAAAACAACTGGTAAGCTCTTTCATTCACATAGAACTTCTTCAGACCTGGTTATATCACAAAAAACACTACATTTAAATGCTAAAAAGGTCACATGACTACTTCATTAACAGTGATTTAACCCTTTATTACATAAAACTATTTTAAAATTTTCTCTTTGATTCATACCTGGATCTGCATCTGTATTAAGCCTTACTTGCCAGGCATATTTCTTCCAATTTAGGTCCTTTTCTGCATCCCATCTTTTTTCTGCATCTAACACTTGGTCAATTATAATTAATCTAAACCCCACTTTAATATTATTATGAACATTTACAACATGTCTTGCTAAGGCATTAGTCAAATCCAATTTCTTTACTGCCCTAAGATGTTCATAAATTCTACAATGGAAACTACATATTGTTCTCCCTATATAAAATCCCTGGCAAGAATTACATAATGTTAGCTATACAACAAATTTTGATTTACATTGATAGTTACCCCTTATATCAATAGCATAGTTCCTAGGACTTACAATAACCTTATTGCCTGAACAAACAAACTTGCAATAATTACAGTCTTCACATTTTAACATCCCATCATAACTAGAAATAATATTATATTTTTTAGTTTCAAAAAATCCTTTAAACTTCTCCCTCTTTTTGTGAGAAAAATATGCCTTTCACTTAGCAATTTATTTATCTCTTGGAAATTTTTCAAAAACTTCCAATTATTTGTAATAACTTGCTTAATATTAAATAAATTCACTGAATTATCCAACATGCAACATAAGTTATAATCTAAATTAGGCACATTCTCCTTCATACCACAAGGTATCCCCTTCTCTCTAACCAATAAAGTCTTAGCCATAGCCTCATGTATAACCACCATGGGATACCCCCTAATCAGGTTTTTTTTTCTTAAAATTTCACACTCTTCTAAAAAATAAATAGCTAGAAACAGAATTTAAATATTCACAAAAATTGAATAGTTCAATTTCAGAACCCACACAAAAAAAAAAAAAACCATCAATAAAGCGCTTATAAAAATAAATGTTCTCAGCAAATCTAGAATTCAAAATATATTCCCTTTCCCAACTTGTCATAAACATATTGGCATAGATGGGGGCTATAGCTGCCCCCATAGCCACACCTTTACATTGCTTAAAAAATCTGTTATCAACAGTAAAAAAAATTGTAAGATAATATCACATCCAATAATTCAGATAAACCAATTTCTTCAGCAGCAAAGCCAGAACAACCTCTCAAAACTTCTGCAACTCTAAAGAACACACATCTGCAGTCACTAACTATATATCTTTTCTTATAGAAATGCTTTTTATACTTTGCATGAAATCAAATAAATCTTTGACATATGATTCAGCTGTAATAACTGCATTTTGTAAGCATCTATCAACAAATATAGCCATGGACTCGGTTTTACTCCCACCATTCGCCACTATAGGCCTAAAACTTGGCTTATCCAAACTTTTATGTATCTTGGGAAGACCAAAAAAACTTCTCAGTCTAGGTTTCTTAATACAAAAGAACTCAGCCAATTCATTATTAATTCTTCTTTCAACTGCCCATTCTTCAATTAATGAATCAATAAAATTATAACTTTTATCACTTTCATCCCAATTTACTTCATAATAAAAATCAACATCTGATAAAATATCAAAAATACTTTTTTATAAAAAACATAGTCCATGAATACCACAGCCTTGCCTTTATCTGCTTTGGTAATACAAACATCCTTATCATCAATTAACATCTGTAAAGCATTTTTTCTTTCATAGATATGTTATAAAAAACATTTTTGCTTCCTCAAGCTAATAAATCCCTCACTTATTTTTCACATGTTAATAAAAATGCCTCTAACTCTGGTCTCAAAGGGGGATTTAAAATGCTGGGTTTTCTAAAAAAATATTGTTGCCATGCAATACCATGAAAAAAATATGTCAAATTAATTTTGTGCACAAAACTACTCAAAGAATTAAAAACAGATACAATATTTTCCCTAGAAGATGGCACAAAATGAAGTCCTTTACTTAAAACATTAATTTGTTCTGAATTAAGTACAACAGAAGATAGAATAACTATTTTAAAATTCAAGTTAACAGTACCTTTATTTAATTACTGTGCTGCTGATTTCTCCATATATTTCCATTCTGAGCATTGCAAGATTTGACTGCTTGTTGGCAACAACAATGTTCATTTGTATTCCAACAGGCATTTACCTTGAAGTTTCTGTTGTTGTTGAAAAACTTCTTTTTTCCTTTGTTGCAGTAAAATTTCTTTTTCTTCCCATATCCCTGGTTTTTCTGTGCCCATGACTGTTTCCGCGGTTTGAAAGATGTTTTCTTCACTGCTACTTGTGCTCATGTTCTTAAACCTGTGCCTCATTCCTGATATATATTGACACACTGAAAAACCTGCTTGTTATGTCCATAATTGGAGCAGTCGGTAGCTTTGTTAACGTTAGCATCAACTGAATGCCCCCTTCTCTGTTCTGCTTCTTTTAGCTGCTCTATTTTCAGTTACTTGCTCACATTCTACATTGCAATCAACATTAGTGATAGCTGCTTCTGAAACAGGCTGATTGACATACAGCCCCTTTTGGTAATCAACCTCATCTCATTAAAATTTCTTCAGTTTCCTTTTTTGCTGCAGCTCGTTCTCTTTCCTCAATTTAGCCTGTATAAGCACCACCCTTGTCTCAAAATTAGTTGGATAAATCTTTTACTTAAGAGAATTATATAAGTTAACCACACTGCCATTTAGGTTAACTAATTTATGCCTTGCATCTTCAAGTAACAGCTGAACATATTGTAGACCCACGCTTTCGTTCATCGTTTTCCACATATTCAGCAACTCATCCAACACTAATTCCCCAGCAGGCATATTATGTACTCTGAGCCCTCTCGGGACTCTTTTAACTTGTAAACAGGCTTCAAAGAAAAGAATATCCCATTGCAACCTTTTAACTTTTAAAAGATTGTTTTCAAGTACATTAAATTCACTTAGAAAGCTAGAGGCTGTTATCTGATTAGCTCAACTCGGGCTCATCTCTCTATGATAAACAGATTCGCTGGATGCGATAAACAATCCCCCAGCAGTTTATCCGTTAATACAACATTACCCTTCGGTGCTTTGTTGTTAGATAACATATCCTTTTTCTTGGAAACAGCTCCCAAGTAAGAAATAGTCACAGAATTTGCCCCTTTAAAAGAATTATCCAAGCCAACCTTTTCAACAGCACCATTATCATTATCAAGCAGCGTATTGCTTGGAGTGTCATGCAATGTAAAACCAGAAGGTATAACAAGGAAACTGGAGCTTTGGTATCCCATGGTGGTTATAGATGAGGCTATGGCTAAGACTTTATTGGTTACGGAGAAGGGGATACCTTGTGATATGAAAGAGAATGTGCCTAATTTAGATTATGTTGGTTAATTCAGTGGATTTATTTAGTATTAAGCAAGTTATTATGAATAATTGGAAGTTTCTAAAATATTTCCAAGAGATAAATAAATTGCTAAGTGAAAGGCCTGTCAATACAGTAGTCATGTGACCTTTTTAGCATTTAACATATGTTATGTATGACACATGTGGGGGTAAACATCTTGGACAGGGAGGGTGGTTGGTAATCAGAGGCCCATGAGCCCCCATATGGATACAGTGGGACTGACTTTCTCACCCACAGTCAGTCACCAATGCACCATCACAGCCACAAACTGTAAAGCGGGGCAGGGCAGATGGTGACCTGAACAGTGATGGCTATGTGGTCAGATATTACCAAGGAGTATGGCACTGTAGTAGTGGTTAAGACCAGGTACAGAATATTTCCACCTGTCCTAGGAGTGATGACCAGATGTCTTGCAGTAAGGGGTTCAGAGGTATGTGATCTCATTATTTAGTGACCACACTCCAGGTATCATCCCATTGACTTAGCAGACTCCTGGAAGTGGTATGCAACAGTGGCCATGGATATGGTCACACACCCTGGACATTCTGTGAAAATCTGTACATATGAGAGTTATGTATATCTGGCCATTGTGAACAGACTGCCAAGATTGTGTAGTAGTGTTGTGTGTAGATGTTTGTTGGACTGAGTAGGGAGAGTAGCAGATGTGAGTGTAATAGATTCTTTTTCTATCTGACTGAGCATGCTGCTACAGCTGCTGGTGGTCTATCAGGTGTGTATGCTTGTAGGGGCAGACTGAGAAATATCCTGTAATGCATCAGGATTCCCAGTCCATTGTGAGTTGGGCCAGTATATGTCGGTGTAGTGTGTGACTGGTAATCAGGATATGTTTGTTCAAACAGTTGTTCTACTCTACAGTTCATTTTGAGTACTTGTATGTTGCTGTCACTGTGGTGCAGATTGTTGTGGGCGGACATTTTTGTACCACTATCTGCTTTCCCAACAGTTCCATCACTGTAGTGCATGATATATTTGGATATAGGTTCATAGGTTCATAGGTTCATACTAGGCTATCTGCCCTAGGGCATTTATAAGCCTAGCCAGAGTTTGTTTGGCTTTCGCCACCCATTTTAAATGAATTTTGCTATGCCCTTTTTCGAGGTTAGTATACTGTGCCTCTGTCTAACAGTGACACAGAAGTGATACCCAGGGTAAACCTACTATCTTCCATCCACTCATCAAGATTCCTCTTGAAGAGAGTCAATGAGGGACTCTGCCTAACCTGGACTGGGATTTTATTCCAGAGTGAAGGGAGCCTCTGGGTTATGAATCTGTCCCTCCAGCATGTCCTATTTATTTCAGTGCTGAGGTTCAAGTCTCTCGAGCATGCATTTGGATTTTCTGAGGTGCAGCATGTCCATTAATTCTGGGTTGGACATGGCTTTATACATCAGGCACAGATTGCCTCTGAGCAGGCGATATGCCACTGAGTAGAGCTGGAATTTCTTTAACCGGGCAGCATATGGCATCTGTTTGAGCCCTTTGATCCTCTTGGTGAGGTACTTTTGGGGTCTTTCCAGTTGCTGCAGGTGTCTGGTAAGGTACATCCCAAAAGGGGCATTGTACTCAATTATGGGCCTGATGAGGGATGAGTAAAGAGGCACAATGACTTCCCCTGATCTAGATGTGAATTCCTTCATGATTAGGTGGGCTATATAAAATGTTTTTCTAACCACTTTGGCCACGTGGTTGTCAAATGAGAGATTGCTATCAACTTGGGTCCCCAGGTCCCTAATTACTTCTTCCGTACTTAATGGATTACCACCTATGTGGTAATTTGTGGGCACGTTGTTTTTGCCAAAGGGGATGACTATATACTTTTTGGCGTTTAGCTTGAGGCCATGGCTCTGGCACCAGTTGTCTGTTTCTATGAGGCCGTTTTGTAGGATGCTTGTGTTGGCTGGAGAGTCGATTATGGTGCCCAGTTTGCAGTCATCTGCGAACTTGATCAGCCACAGTCCTTCCATGTTAGCCTGTACCTCCGAGAATTATATACCGAACAAGAGAGGTCCCAGGACTGAGCCTTGTGGGATGCCACTTGTAACTGGTTTGGAGTCTGACATTGCTCCTGCAATTCTAACCATGTGGGTTCTGTCCTTGAGCCAGTTTGCAACCCATCTAGTGACATAGGGGTTTATATTTAAGCTGGTGAGCTTATCTATAATGCCCGAGTGGGGTATTGTATTGAAGGCTTTTGCAAGGTCCAGGTAGGCTGTGTGGACCACCTTCCCCTCGTCAATGGCCTTGGTGACTGTTTCAAAGAAATCGACCAAGTTTAAGGGGCAGGATCTGCCCTTAACAAAGCTGAACTGGGTAGGATCCAGTGTCTGTAGGTCCCCAATATCTTTATTTATGAGGTCCATGATAATCCTTTCCATAGCTTTGCAGACCAACCTAGTCAAGCTTATGGGGCGATAGTTTCCAGGATCCGTTGAGGCACCACCTTTGTGGAGAGGGACCACTGTTGCTGTATGCCACTCTTTGGGTACATATCCTGTAGTAAGGCTGAGATTGAACAGTAGTTTTATGTTTGGATTTAATTCTTCCTGGAGTTCATGTAGCACGCAGCCTGGGACACTGTCTGGTCCCATTAATGCTGTGTTTTTTGCTTTGGAGAGGGAGGCTCTTACCTGAGAATCTGAGATGTCAGGGGGGCAGCACTCTGCTGGTATAGATATTTGCCCTTTTGGTGGGGAAGGGGGGGTTGCACTGAACCTGCCAGCTAGGATGTTGGCAATGTCTGTGGGTTCGGTGTATTTTTTGTCATTTTGGACTAATTCTGTGCATATCTGGGAATTCCCACCCAGGTTTCTAACATAACTAAAGAAAGCCTTGTGATTATCCTTAGTGTCCTGTGCAATTTTTCTCTCGAAGCTGGCCTTAGACGATTTTATGAGTGCCCGTAGTTTTTTGCTAATACTGATCAGAAATGCCTTCCCTTTTTGGGATTTTGCTCTATCATGTAGTAGCTTCCTCCTTCTATTGTATAGTTTGTTTATGGCTGGGGTCCACCAGACAGGACGCCTAACTTTGGAGGATTGGGTCTTGGTTTTATTTGGGATTGCATGATCAATGCATTCCTGAAGGTGTTCATAGAATGCGTTTATAAAGGATTCTGCTGTCTGGGCCGTATTTTCCACAGGCCCAGGGGCTTTGAAGGATTTCACCTCGGTTTTGAGGTGTGTGAAATTTGCTTTAGAGAAGTTTTTCATTGTGGTTTTTTGGGCAGGAGCTGGGGTCAGGATGTGAATATCTAGTGAGATTAGTTTATGGTCTGATCTTACCAGTGAGGGATACACTTCTGGTCTGGAGCATAGAGTCCCCATGTTGGTGATGATCAGGTCCAGTATGTTTTCCCCTCTTGTGGGAGTGGCAACAAGTTGTTCCATAGCGTTTGAGTTTATAAATTCTAGGAACCTTTGGGCTAGGGTGTTGAAGCTAGAGTAATGCTCCCAGTCTATGTTTGGGTAGTTGAAGTCGCCCAATATAATGGTGTTTGGAGAGACCTTCATATTTTCCAGTGTTCTCAGGAAGGCCAAGTTGCTCAAAGCTAATTTGGGGTAGTGTTGTGTTGGTCTTCCTGTGGTTCAGAAGGTGCTGGGTGACATAGTTGGCAGCGAACATGGGTTTTTCCATTCTGTTCATGACTACGGTTATACTTCTCCACTGTCCAGATGTCTAGACACTGTCCAGATGCATGGCTCATATGTTTGTTCTGTTGCCCATAACAGTTGTGGGTTTCTGAGGAATCACTGGAATGATGTGAGCATTAACATCAGTAAATAATGACATTCATTTGTGTTTCAGACCTGGAATCTATCTGGAATTGTATGTTAAAGCATACCATGCCACTATAGCAGACTTCTATAATATGACAGCCATATCACTATTGTTTGCCCTTTATCCCCCTACTTTGTCGGACTGTTTGCAGATGTTTTTCAGTAAGAAGTTGGTTATCTATAGATATATATATATATATATATATATATATATATATATATATATATATATACATATACATATTGGTATCTATATATACATATATATGTATATAAGGGTACTACAGCTATATAACTCGCCCTTATGTTGAACGACTGTTGTGCATGATATGTTTCTAAAAGCATCACATTCCTACAGCTTAGATGGTATAGAGGTATGTTACTGTGATTGTAATGCACAGCATCCTGGTTTCCATATTTGGAAGTGATGACTTTTTTTATTAATGTTAAATGACCAGAATGAATGATATGTTTGTAAAAGCATTATAAATTCCCACGGTGTAGTAGTAAGTTGCTGGGATTGTAGTTCCAGCAGTCTGGGTTTGAGACTTGGCTGTGCTGATTATTTTGTTGCTGGGCAGAACAAGGTCTGATGGAAACACAGTGATTGAAGCATGTTTAAGCAGTTGTAAGTGGGTTGCGTGGTTTTGTGCGAAGCTAAATAATGCTAACAGATGGTTAAGTTCTCTTAGCTTCGCTTAGCACCACTTACTCCTGTTTACACCCACACTAATTTTCTGTAAAGAAAAGAATATAGGGTGATAGGAAAGTGGTGAAATGGGGACAAGCAGGGGGTAAAACATTAGGAAAATCAGCTAGGGATGTGCAGGAGGAGTGTAGGTAAGGACCATAGCTCTACCTTTCAATGCAATAGCAATAGCTGTGAATAATGTGTAGAATTTGGAATTTACAGCCTCACACTCCATAGGGAGGGGTATTGGTGACAGATATTCACAGAATAATCTGCGGGTTGATTGATTAGTTTCAGTGTAAATGGGGGCAAAATGTAAACCTATGTATGAGGCGATGTTTTTTTTTTTTTGTGGGACAGATGCCCTTTTATTTTAAAGTGAGAGTGGGATGTTGGGGAAGGGCTGTAGGTATGCTTGGGGAGGTAGGTTGGGTAGGATAGGTTGCACTTGCAGACAGACAAGACAGACAAGACAGCATACAGGGGCAGTATATGACACATGAGGGGGTAAACACTGTTGATGGGGATGGTGGTTGGGAATCCAAACCCCATGAGCCCCCAAATGGATACAGTGGGACTGAGGTCCCCACCCATGTGCAGTCACCACTGCTCATTCACGGCCTCGAAGATGGCTGTGCTGGGGCTGGACAGGAGGGGCGGCCTAGCCCTCAAGGTGTGCCAGGCGACCCTCAATCTGGCACAGCTGCCCACACAACTCTGCTTGGATGGCACTGTGCACCAAACCCCCAGAACTGACTGAGGGTGACAGGCTCCTGTCCGTGCCCGCTTCCATAGGTGGATGGGCCCCATCCCCTGAGGCGGTTCCATCCTAAGGTGGTGCAAGACCAATAGACGAGGAAGTCCTGGGTTGGGTCCCAGACGTGCTGGGGCCTGGTGCCATGACAAGATGAGGCAGAACAGTCAGATCCATTGGGATCTGCCTTCCCAAACATGCTATGGTGTTGATGTTTTACAAAATATATTGGTTAGTCATGAACAACACATTTCAAAATTAGTTATAACAGCATGCGTGGGTGTCCCTGTTAACCCAAACCAACAGATGTGAAACAGTTGCACAGCAAACAGATCACATGCATAAATGGAACAACAGTATGCATCATAACAGCATGTCAGTAACATTGACGGCAACAGGACACCAACAATGGTATTTGAACAAGGTATGCTGACATGCAAATAATCAAATATATGAACAATAATAGAACCCAAGTCCCAGCATTAGGTTTGGAGAACAACATGCCCACAGTATATGATATAGTATTGAGGGTGGGGGAGACAAAAAGTCCATTAACAACTGTTTATGTCTATTTTTTACAACAGTACTGCTCAATACTCTATGGGTCTTCCCTCTCTTTACATCTGCCTATGGCCCATAGCTTATGTAGCACAAACATAACTATTAAACTGTCAGCCTGCAATGGTGTGGGGCAAACTGTGACAACTCTGGTTACATGATTAGAGGGGACTTGTACATGTCAGGGTTACATATCTGGCACATAAGGAGTACCCTAAACTGCTGTTATGTGAGTGTGCAACTGGCATACTTCAACTGTTTTCCTATCTGTGTCCAGGATTACTGGAAGTAGTGACCACTAGCCATGACAGCATGACACTTGAGAGACATGTATCAGGAACTTACCTCTCAAACTCTTAGAGCATGAAATCTGAGCAAAGCCATAAATAAAAGTGGGACAAAGTCCCAAAAATGGAGACAATGTTAAATATTGCTCTTACAAACTTAGAAAGTTGATAGAATAACAGGTTTTGAACTTGCATGGATTTACTGAAGGATATGAAGTCCGAAACTTAAATGTCTATCATTATTTTATAACTTTAGTCTTTTATGGTTTGCCTGTAATTTGCCATAAAACCACAACTTTATGAAAAATGGACCATAAATCTGAGGCAAAATTCTGGACATTCTGCAAAAATCTCTACAGTTGAAAGGTATGATTTGGGAAGTGTGCATATTGTATGTACCTATCCTGCTGTCATTTGCAAACATGTGGTGGTGCAGTTGAACAGTTGTACACTGTTTATTAGCATACCCTTCATAGGGCTGCTACCAACATTTCCTTACCTGTAAAACCTGTGGAGAAAATATCTGTTAACACTACCTGACTGTTTTTACATTTCTTCCTGATTTTTTGTGTTTAGATATGCACACATTTTAGTACCACTCCCTGGATTTGAACCATGTCTGTGTGTGCAAATTAACAACTAAGTTATTTCTCACCACACTGAGCTACTGCTGTTGCTTGTGTCACTGGATTCTGCCTAATAGTCTCTTAGTTAGACAGTCTGAACTTGTAATCCTGTGTTGCATGCATAACAGATAGTTATTGTACTGTGCATTAATCCTTTGGATTACTACAATCTGGGAAGCAAAGGTTAACATAAGGCAATGCTGCATGAAGCACACTTTGATACTTTACACATTACTATTCAGGATTCAGAGCTTAGTGCAGTATACATTTCACATTTCATTTAGATATTGTTTTACAGCTCCACCAACTACAATTTTTCTTAACAGCTGTTTCACAGAACCACCTTGGTTAATGTATTCTGTCATAGCCATATTTGCTGTGAAGAACCTCTATACATTCTATATGTCTACAACAACATACCAGAGTAAACACAGCTGTTTTTTGTAAGGATCTTTATTGCACATCAATATTAGTCAGACAAACTTTTTTATTTATTCAGTTAACACAGTAACAGTATACCTAATATCAGTAAACAATGTACTCCTTCTTAGCTGTTTGCACAATATACTGCAAAATAGATCTGTACTCATCAGCCTGGCCATGCAGCCTCAGCAGTCTGTCAGCATGGGCTTCAATATTACTAGCTCTCTCTGCTGCAGCTGTAGGGGAGAAAAACAATCATTATGCAGACCTGTCTATCACATTCTCATGCTAGTATTTGCTACAAACTACTTGACAGTGATACTTACTCACTAAAGGAGCATTCTATGCCCATGCATCTTGGATCCACTAGGCCAAGAGTGCCCCCTTCCTCTGATTTAGGTCAGCATAGTGGTGCTGTACCAGCTCACCAATCCAGGGGATACCAGTAGCACTGGTGAGGTCATGTGCAAGATGGTCCCAGGCCTCCGCTTTGTATTGTGAGCCCTGGTACTGGCCCTGCAGCAGTCTCTCCTCCTGTTTTTTTACAAGGAGTCCAGCCATAACCCTGGACTCTTGAATGCTCCATCGCTGTGCCTGAAAGCATGGTCCTTCACCTACACCAGCCATAGTACCTGCACAGAAGGACCATAACAGATTCTGGCTGTATTCCCACTTGCGCTATTGAAATAAGATGATATTCCCACCCTTTGCTGTCATTGGACCATTTTGAACATGGTAAGCTCCGCTAAGCAGTGCGCAAATCTGCTTAGCTGAGCTACTTGCTGCATAGCGTTCACGTCTAAGCAATGGTTACACCTGCTAAGCATAGCTGAGCATTGTTAACCATTGATCGCTTTTCATTTTTTTTAAATATCAGAATAATGCTTCATTTAGTCAGTGTACATGATTTACTTTACATGATAGTCCTCTATGTACTTTCATTATATTAGCAAGAGGTGTGACTATACTGTATGGGACACTTGTATATACATGGGTGGATTCACATGTCATACATACTCACACCTCCATTTTACACCAGCTACACTACCCTGGTTGACAAAAGCCAGTTACTACATATTTTAATTTGAAAATAATTTTAACACTGCTTTCCCATATAAAAATAACTTGTCTGTTTTGGTACTCGACCCATGAACACCTGCATGTAAAGCCAGGACTCTAACCACTACACTATCTCAGTATGGGGTTTTCAGCTGTATTTTTGTATTTATCTCCTATGGGATGTTTAAGCACTGCTGAGCGGAGGGCCATAACATGCACACCCACTCAGCTATGCTTAAACATTCCTTAGTATGGGAAAAATGTATATTATTTCTGGCCTTCCACAGCTTTCTTGCTCTAGGAGGTTGACAGGTATGTAAGGCAGGCATGAGGGCATTCTGCATAAACCTTTTGAGTTGATGGCTATGGCCGTGCAGCACTTTCACATAGCAGACATTTTTATTTCATTCTTCATGCCCTGCAGGAAGTCCTTGCTACCGCAATCCTTTTATTTTGTCAGCTTTCAGATTTGTCAGTGCAGTATTTGCAACATGTCCCTATTTTTGTGGCTTTGTCTCCCCATTATTTATGGCTTTGTACTGCTTTCTTGTTCTAGGAGGGTAAGAAGTATGTGAGACAGGCATCCGGGCATTTTGCAGACACCTGTACAGTTAACAGCTATGGCCGTACAGCGCTTTCACATGGCAGACATTTCTGTTTCAATCTTCATACCCTGCAGAATGTCTATACTGCTGAAAACCTTTTATTCTATCAGCTTTCAGATTTGTCAGTGCAATATTTAGGACATTTCCCTATTTTTGTGGCTTTGTCCCCCCATTATTTATGGCTTTGTACTGCTTTATTGCTCTAGGAGTGTTTAACGTATGTGAGGCGGGCATTTGGGCATTCTGCAGACACCTCTGCAGTTAATGGTTATGGCTGTATGGTACTTTTATAATGCAGGGGTTGTGGGACAGACCCTGTCACACACCCCTTGCATTTCCTTACAGATGTACATGCTATTTCAGTGTCTGCGGATGCTGACATACCTAGATGCTGACATACCTATTTTATTCGCTGACAGTGTCTATGGACACTGACAGCACTTGAAAAGTGCTGTATGGCTCTTTTACAATGCAGGGAGTGTGTGACAGAACCTGCCACACACCCCCTGCATAGTTTCTTGCTCTCCTAGCTATTTCAGTGTCCATGGACACTGAAATACTCATTTTAATTTCATTTGAGTGTCTGCAGACACTGAAATACTTTTGAAAGTGCCATATGGCACTTTATGAGTGCAGGAGGCATGTTCAATGCCTATGCACTACTTAAACATGCCCCCCGCCCTTGTTCACTGTTCATGTCCATTTAGCCTTAACAGCAGTGCACCTTCATGAATATGCAAGGTGCCCTGCTGTTAATACTAATGCTACATGGACATGAAAAACTCCATGCAGGGATAGCACTATTCCTGCATGGAGTTTATTGAATTTAGGAGTAGGTTTCTGGTGTTTCTGTTTTTATGAATGGTATCAGCAAATAGGGCAGCAGTGGTGCTATGTTTGGGACAAAAAACATGCTGTGTGGGGGAGGGACAATGGTTTATGATTAGGCATTTCAGTATTTTGAAATGGATACACTTTTCTTATATTTTTAGATAATGGTGACAGAATAGCAATTAGTCTGAAATTGGAGTATTCAGCAGAGAGTCCTCCTTTATGGAAAGGAAGTACGTATGCTTTCTTCCAAATGGCTAGGACATGAGATTTTAGAATGGATCTGCTTATTTTTACACATATTGGATATGACAAAGCTTTGAAATTCAGGAGGAAAGTTGTCTACAGCAGAGCTTATACTTTTTAGTTTTAGGATATATTTTCTTAATGTGGAGATAAGGGCAGATTTGAGTGAGAAATGGGTTTCCATGGGGTTTTGTGGGTAAAATGGAGTTGGTTTGATGGTGGGGTTGTCATTGATAAGTGAGTCTACATCTTGAAGAAAGTATTTGTTAAAGTTTTTAATGATTGTTGAAGTGTCTTCTGTGGAGTGAGTGGGTATTTGACTGTGGCCTGGGTTCAGTGTATTTTGTACCGATGACCAGAATTTTTTAGGATTATTTCAGTGTGCTTGCTGTAAGTTAATGTGATTGTGTTGTTTTTTATGTGATATACTGTGTTTGGTTTCATTTCTTATCTGTCTGCAGTGTACAGGTTTTTCCTGGGATTTTTTGGTGTGCCATGATTTGCAGACCTTGTCTCTAAGTACCATCAGTTCCCTGCTGTTTTGTGATAGCTATGCTGCTGGATTAATTTTAACTGCTTTTCTCCAGATGTTAGAATATTCATTCAGTACATTGGTAAAAGGTTTTCTTAAATTTCAGGGCGGCTTCATCCAGAGAAAGTTTTTTTTAACTTATTCCAATTGCATCGCTTAAATGTGGAGATGAAATTGTCTACATTAAAATTCGATAGGTTATGCACATCCTTGTACATGTGATGTTTTACCTGGTTGCATACAAGCCTGTTAGCAAAACAGGGCAGGTGGTCAGTTAAGTTGTCAGATAGTGTGCCACAGTTATAGATGATACTGGGTTTAGTTGAGAGAATCCAATCCAGAGTAGAGGCCTTGAAGGAAGGCTTGTTATATCTTGGTGTATTTATGATCCGAAGTAAACCAAGTAGGTTAATATTTGTTGCGGGGGTATCAGATATGATTTAGGTAAAGTCTATATGGTCCCCAAGGATGATGGATTTTTTGGGGAATATATAAGGCTATGCTACATATGATCTTATAAGCATTTAGCTTGTGTAAGGTAATAAGAATTTCTGCAATATTGAATAAGGGATGATTTTTCTGAAAAAGGGATATGTTTGGGGGTTTGCATATTTAATAGCTACACCACCTACGTTTTTGGATTTATGTTCTGCTCAAAGGATACTATGTGCTGGTCAGAGGATTTCCTTGTCTTTGCTTTCAGGTTTTAACCATATTTCTGTGAGAGAGAGGATGTCAGGGTTGTTATGAGGTATGAAAGCATGCAGTTCAGTTACTTTATTACAGGTGCTTCTAAGATTTATGTGTATAATATTTAGATTTGTTTTACATGTGTTGCAAGAGTGAAATGTTACACTATTAATGGTTGTGTGGGCCATTATGGGGGAGACTGTAGTGGCTGAACCTTGGATGGGATGAATGCCACTATTCAGATGGATGTTAGTAGAGATGGCTGGGATATATAATTCCACCTGGAATTAAACGTGTTTGTTATAAAAAGTTTGTGAATTGGGTAGTTTTATATATAGTTGTTTGAAAAGATGGATGTGAGATAGGTTGGAAAGGTGTGGCCTATACAGATTCAAATATGGGTGTAATTGCCATTGAGAGCAATGGACTGAGCACTGGGCATAAGATTGGTGTCAAAAGGTATTTGATGGTTAGTTATGTGTACTAGAAAGATGAGGAAATTGAATTGTAGTACCTTGGATAGCATGCTGGTTATTAAGTGGGTGACTGGTTATTGAAGTGTAAATTGAATAGTGATAGATGATTTGATGGGGTTTGACTGGTTGTGGGATGGGTGAAGTGTGATGGGTTGCAGAGTTACAAGGTGGATGCAATCCAGCTGATAGAAAGAAGAAATATAGAAATTGGTTAGTGGGTGTGTGAAGGAGGGCAGACATATATTTAGTAAACTATTTAGTGATTGGTGGTATTGTGTTGGTGGAAATTAACTTAGGATAAGTGTAGAAGATATGACGATGGATGTGAAATGGGGGTAAGGTAGGGGAGAGGGTTGAGCTTAGGCCCGGTGAGTGCGAATGCCGCAGGCTCAACCAATCAAATAGTTCAATGGAATACATTTACTTCCACACAGATGGCTTTCCACCAAAAACAACCAATGAAGTAGAATGTTTGGGAATTCAAAGACTATACTTATGGTTCCAAGGCATCTCTCTGGTTGGGCCGAAGGTCATTGAGGAGCTTTCTCCTGATCTCCCAGAAAGAATCACACATGGCCTCTGACATGTCCTGAAAAAGTTTCCCATCATCATTTGCATCTGGGTATAAAACATTCAGTCATGACTTCTCTTAGCTGGTCTTTCATATCATCAGTTGAGGATGGATGGCAATGCCACTGGTCCAACAGAACTACAGAATATGATGGTCAAAGGCTCTCATCATTTGAAGCAGCTCCTTCATCCTCAGACTTTGAGTTTTCCCGCAGGGATCAGATAGATAGTCTCCATCATATTCCATCTATAGTTGGGCTGCCATGTCATTTGTTCTCTGTAGCATGCAATGAATACAAACAAACAAATAAACAGTAACTATGAAATTACCACAGCGATATGTAGTACAGCAGTGTAATGAAACTGTACCCTCAGCACTCTCAGTCGTGCACGCACATCACAGCTAACACAGTATTCATACAGAGATATCTAAAGATATTAGCCAGATGTGAAAGAGTTATGTCCATACTTAGCAAATCCTGGTCATTATTGACAGAGAACATGTATGACACTCTGACACACACTGCTGCCACCAATATTTCAAGAAGGATATGACGTATGAATCCCACCCAATTACTATGGCACTCCAAATGCCCAAAGAAGTGGTATCTCACAAACAAAAATGGATTACTTCCATACAATAATTATGTCAGATATTAATGGACCCATAGGGAGTAATGAAGAGCAGAGGCTTAGACAACAAAGGCATTCAGCATACATGCACATGTAAACACACACATACACACACATCTCTCTCTCTCTCTATGTGTATATATATATATATATATATATATATATATATATATATATATATATATATATATGGGTCCCCTACACATGATCGAAATTTCAGAAAGCCGAAACCCATATGGCCGAGACCATATGATCAACTTTTGAAATTTCGATCATGCAGAATGGGCATCTCCGTATAGTGTGGAATGGGAAGATTCCCATCTTCTGCACTGTAGTGTGATGTCAGAGTTAGTATATTTACCCCCTTTTACATGTTCGAAATTTCAAAAGTCGAACATATGGTTTCGACCATATGAGTTTCTGCCTTCTGAAATTTTGATCATGTATACTAGATCCATATAGATATATATATATATATATATATATATATATATATATATATATATATATATATATATACATACACACACACACACATACATATCTATGTGTATATCTCTCTATCTATATATATCTAGATCTATATACATATGTAAAAACATATGGCTCTAGGGAAGCTGAATAACCAGCAACTGTGACAAGCAGAATATGGACGTTATTACATTGCGCATTAAGCCAACATGTTCTGCACATGTTCTCAGGATTACCTCAGGGTAGAATAGACCAAATAGGAGTGTTTTCAAGTGGGAAAAAGCCCTCTTACACCCACCCACATGACCTACTTATTATATACACTAATTCTAGGATTGCACAATGCCTGGGGAAAGGGACTATTCCCAACCTGTGGATTGTCTGTCTCACATACTTGTCAACCATCTTTTTGAGTTAACTAAACAGATGTCGAAATTATTGGTCATTCCACCAGCTGCTCTAAACCCATATACACACACACACACACACACACGTGTATGTGTATATATATATATATATATATATATATATATATATATATATATATATATATATATATATATATATATATATATACATATATATATATATATATATATATATATATATATATATATATATATATATATATATATATATATATATATATATATATATATATATATTTATATATATATATATATATATGGATCTAGGACTATTGAACGAAAGTTCAATAGCCCAAATCCACAATCACGAACACACTTTAACGAAAGTGCATTCACCGAAAAAGCACTTTTGTTAAAGTGTGTTTAAAAAAAAAAAAGAATAAAACATTATTTTTACATTTTTGCAGGGGGGCAAGCCTCCCTGCACCCCCCACGTTTGGGGCTGTGGTCCCCACACCCCTGCCCTACTTAAATATTTTCACTCTGAGGTCACACTACAGTGGAGAAAAGGGAATTTTCCCTTATCCCCCCTGTAATGCGATCTCCACAACAGACATACTTATGCGAAAGTATCTTTCCGTGAAAAGCACTTTCGTGCAAGTATGCCTGGCCGAATCTGTTTCAGTTATGTTACCGTTTGGTGATCCGTATGGATCCCATAAATATATATATAAATATATAAATATATATATATATATATGTGTGTGTGTGTGTGTGTGTGTGTGTGTGTGTGTGTGTGTGTGTGTGTGTGTGTGTGTGTAGACGTACATAAAATCTAGATATACATATATCCATTATACAGATGTAGTTTGCCAATATCTGTATACAGGAGTGACATGCAGCCGATTATGTCAAGCTTCATGTCATATACTCATGTGGAGGAATAGCATACACCCCTTCACATCATTATGGATGACAACATTGCACATTCAAAAAGCAAGTGAGGTGGGTAGGTCTGCTACTTTACCAGTATCACAAAAGTTGTCATACAATAAGAGTGAGAACAAAGATCCCACATATTCAGGCCATATCCCATTGACAAGTAATCTGCACGTGTTTCACTGTCAGGTGAACAGTTGCATGGCCTGTAACTATTATAGTGCCATCTTGATATACCATGCCAAATCAAAGCATAGACAGGTGTGAATGCTATCTACAAATGTGACTCAACTCACTATACAACAACTATACAAGAAAAGATCTGAATAACAAACGTGTGTGGAGCATTGCTACATGTATCTGAGATCTTTCAAATGCAGTAGGACTGTGACCAAAAGGTCCAGCATTGCTATATTTAGGTTAGGGTTTGAATGCATATTTATGTTGTTGTTATGATATGTGGAAAATATACACACATTATCTATTAGCACACATACAGCTGAAATTGTATTTATCAATTGCAAAAGCATCTAAGTATTAATTCATTTCATTACTCATTAAAATTCTCATATTAAAGTTTCTGGTAACTTTTCAGCAAATTAAAATTATAGGTTGTTGCTTGCTTTTTCCATACCCACACAAAGAATTTTAGGGTACACATTACAATAAAAGTTATGTAAAACAACTAAGCATTGTAGAAAACAAACAACAACTTTCCTCTACAGCAATGACTTAAATATTTTGTGGGGTCACTAGTACTTCATGTGAGGAGTATAACCAGCAAGAACCACCCTACAACCTATCTTCCTAGAAAGTAAAATGCTACTACTGATGCATTTTGCATGGAACTACATATTGAGGCATTAAAGGTTCATTCTTTCATGATGGCACCAGGGATTGTCAGTGCAAAGAAAAAAATTCTAAGGCCATCCTTGTCAACAAATTAAAATGCATACCTAGCACACATTTGTGATAAAAAAAACTGTGTAACATGCAATTACACGTGTTAACAATCCTATATGTAGAAATGTTTGTGACGTACACTTGCTGCAGAACATGACAAATACTCCTGTCAATGGAAAATGTTCTATATAAGTCTACACAGGGCACACTGTGGCTCCTTATCACTTACAAAGTACAACCACAAGCTATGGCCCAGCAATATGACCACTCCTTCTGGCAAATGCAAATAGACAAATGTACCATTCCCAAGCTAGGACAAGAATATATGGAGTGAATCATTGTGTAGCACTCTACCTGTGCAACAACATCATTGTGTAGCACACTACCTGTGCAACAACTGTACACCTATGTATTGTACAGCTGTTTTGATGCGGCAACACAGTAAGACTGTTACAAGACATGAAATGTGAAGCATCACATAGAAATCACCCATAAAAAAATGTCTGACAAATATGCAATGAGCACATTCCTTGCACTATTAAATTTCATGCAATCATCTTTTAGGCTGTGGTAGTTTACATCTGTGCAACATTATAGCCCACTTTTTACATATGACTATTTCAGTATATGAAATATGTAAATGGGTTTATGGATGACTTGAAAAGATATTTTAGACTTTTAGACACACACACACACACACACACACACACACACACACACACACACACACATATATATATATATATATATATATATATATATATATATATTTATACACACACACACACACACACACACACACACACACACACACACACACACAAAAACACACACATACCTACATAGATATATATACATAGATATATATAGATATATGGATCCCCTTCAGATGATGCAACATTATAGCCCACTTTCTAAATGTGATCATTTAAGTATATGACATGTAAACGGGTTTATGGACGACTTCTAAAAGATGATATTTTATATACATGTATGTATATATATATATATATATATATATATATATATATATATATATATATATATATATATATATATATATATATATATATATATATAGGTACATACACATACATAGATATAGATATATATATGGATCCCCTTCAGATGATCGAAATTCCAAAACTTTGAAAATCATATGCCCAAGGACCATATGATCAAAGTTTTGAAACTTGAAACATAAAATAAAATAAGAAATAAAAACAAAATAAGTTTTCTTTTAGATTTTTGCAGGGGGCAAGTCCACCTTTTCAGATGCCCAAAGTGGGACATTTTTGTAGAAATGTGAGATTTTGCAAGATAAAACATACCCATGGCCAGTGCAAAGGACAGAACTTCACTTTCTTGCCAAAATAAAAGCTCATTTTTGTAGCATTTGAGTTGCTTATGCTATTTCATATAACATTTAGGTGTTATAGACACAAAATAACTGTTTTATGTAACTACTACAGAAAACGTAGGAAATATTTTTGTCCTAAAATCTCAGGACATTTGCCATTTTTTAGGTTTTTTCGCAGGACACAACTGCCCAAAGAGGGACTGTCAATCGCAAGGAGGGACAGGTGGTAATCTTCCCTGCACCCCCACACCCCCTGCTAATTAAATATACCAACTACGAGATCACACTACAGTGAGGAAAATGATAAATTTCATGTTCCATGCTGTATGCCATTCTGCACTCAGAACATTCGAAGATTCAAAAGTTTGATCATATGGTCCTTGGCCATATGATTTTTGATGTTTTGGAATTTCGATCATCTGAAGGGGACCTATATACATATATATATATATATATATATATATATATATATATATATATATATATATATATATATATATATATATATATATATATATATATATATATATATATATATATATATATATATATATATATATATATATATATATATATATACCGTATTTCTTTCTACATAAGACCTAACCAGATAATAAGGCCTAGCATGGTTTTTCCAGGGTGTTCATGATATAATATAAGCCCTACCCCAAAAATAAGCCCCAGTTAATATCGTCAACAACACACGATGGACGTGTTGAATTATAAAATAATATTATTGACACACATTGACTGAGGTTATCATGCTCTGCTTGCCATTTTCAGGACCATTCGGTCACCCAACTTCTTCTCCTTGCCGAAAGTTGTAAGCTCTTTCACTGGGAGTCCTCCACAATTTTTACTGTAACCCTAATCATCACTCACACTTGATGGTTGAGAACCTTGGCCCATAAACCCACGCAGGTGTACTTTGATTGGTCAAAGTACAGACAACGCACATAAAGCTCATGCTCATGATAATGACCAGCTGTGGTAGTGTCTTCTCTTCATAACCAGCGCCATTTTGTGTTATCACTCTGGTCATGTAAGTCTTCTATTAACCCCCCCCCCCCCGACAAGATGAGTGTAAAAAGAAAGAGGTATTCCGTCGAGTACAAGAAAGGAATCATGGAGGACTCCTGGCAAAAGAATCTGACGGCTTTCTGTAAAGAGAAGAAGTTAGATCTCCGAATGGTCCGAAAATGGCTAGCAACGTATGTTAACCTCAGTCAACAGGCTGACGAGGGAAACGCTAAGAAGTGTAAGTGTGGATCAGGTCAGTAACCATTATATCCTGAGCTTGAAGACATCATCTGTGAGTGGATTGCTACTGAAGTTTTTAAATGTGCACTTGCATTCAAGTCCTTTGTTGATGGCATTGAATTTTCTAAATACCAACACCCTAACATGATCGCTATGGGTGAAACTGCAGTGTTTATGGGCCAAGGATCTCAAACAACAATTAATCAGAGGGGTGCCTCGTCAATCTACATTCCCTCCACTCATTACGAGAGTGCACGTTACCTGTATTTTGGCAATTCATCTAGATGGAAAGAAAACCCCACATCTAATCATTAGTAAGGGCAAGAAAGATAAGACTGAACATGTTTCAGGCATTTACATTCTTGAAACCAAAAAAGCCTGGTACACACAAGCAGCTATAAGGAAGTGGGTTGATGTAATGCTGCCACTTGTTTTGTGAGGTGGCGAAATAGATCTGCTAGTCTGCGATGCAGCCAGCACTCATTGCACTAAAGAAATGAAGAAATTCCTAGCATGGAGGAGAATATATCAAATAATGATTCCCGCAGGAATGACTGCATATCTCCAGACTCCTGATATTGCAATAAACAAGACATTCAAGGACCATTTGCACATGGAACTCAATGACTACATTGAAAATAGAATGGAGAGAAATCAGCATGGGAATTTTGTGAAGCCTAGCCTGCAAGAGGTCATGACTTGGGTGAAAAATTCATGGGATAAATCACTGACAGCTGTACTGCCAATGCACTATGAGCAGGCTACTTGGACAAGCAGTGCTCATTTAAGGAGAGCTCTATTGCTAGGCATGACAGATTGGGGCCAAAGGTGATACAGGAAATGGAGCTGCAAGAAATTCAGCCTGAAATTTAGGGGTTGGACACTTATGCCAATGTTCCAGAAGAAGGTGACATGACTGTATTTGAATAACTGTGAAAGCCAAGGTGCAGATATTCTTAAGTTGAAATGTTTGTTGCACTGTTTATGTAGAATTCTCACACAACTGTCAACTCATTATTAGAACTGTTGTCCAATAATAGAAAAGTACAAAATAAATGTCAATTTGTGTACATGAATAAATGTTCTCACTGTTTTGAAATTAGATGCTATTGGTTTTCGACGTTTTGAAGAGGAGCCATATATATATATATATATATATATATATATATATGTGGGTCTACTTCTAAAGACTGAAATCCCACTTACCTGAAATTCATAATGCCGAGGTGAAAAATCCGACAGCCACATATCACTGACCTCCCAGAACACTGACTTTCCATGGACACACACACACACACACACATATATATATATATATATATATATATATATATATATAAATATGGTCTCGACCATATGAAAGTCAACTTTATGGAAAGTCGACCATGTGAAGGGGACCCATATGTGTATATATATATATATATATATATATATATATATATATATGTATATATATATATATATATATATATATATATATATATATATATATATATATATCTCTAGAGTTTACTATCAAATTTTTGGAAGACATTTACATGAACTGGGATGATCAAAAGGCAATTTTCCAGTTCACAGAAAGCTGAACCAAAAATGGTTGACTCCACAACAGTGAACGCCAGTGTGTATCTGCTGTTGGGAGATCGACGTTCCCCTTGTGGGGATTTCACACCACTGGTCCAGGGCATTGTAGTTAAAAATGTGGACTAACCTTTGGGCAACTGAGCTTCAGCATGACTAAGCAACACAGTTGATGGTTACTTAATGTCACCCCAAACCACGGTGTACTGATATATCTTGATAGACACAAATACATTCAAACAAGCACAACGGGTGTCTGGGTTCATGGAGCTGCTCATGTAGCTGGCAATGGCTTTATTAAGTGCCCTTACATCAGTAAATAGCACCTGCAGTATCTCCAGGAAATCACAGTGTTTCACAAAATCTGGATGTGTATCTATCCTTAATGAATATGTATACACCACCTGCATTAACTTACACACTGTCAGATTGAGATCTGAACATGTAGAAGGACATGTAGTCTGGTATGGCTGTGGTGCTGTCCACAGCCATGAACCAGGTGTCTTTGACTGAACAAATGTCTGCATATTCTAAGGTTGGGACACCTTCCACAGAATGAGGTTTAGTGTTGCCATTCCCAGCATGTAGCAGCATAACCATGATGTTGTATTTAGAGGGCGTTCTCATTGGAAAGTTTTCCCTCCTGACAGTGCCTATAAGATGCACTGTGGGGGTTTCAGCAGCTTTGTCAGTACTCAACATCCCAGGGGTGAGACATGAAGACCATCTCTAGCAAAGCACTGACGTCTGTTGAGCATACATGAAGTGGATTCCCTAACAATGGCACCACATGCTAAGGCAATTATTGACGTCCATCATTTTCCATGTGTATTGAGCCATCATCCTAGGTGAGGGTCAAATGCAGCTGAACACTATGGGCATACCTGGGAGAGACACAGAATGTCTAAGCTCAGTCATGTGTCTGCGTACAGTCTAGTTGTACACACTGCAGGAACTATGATGTCATTGTTATGTTACCTGATATTCCTTGAGTTGCATCAATGTGTGGTATGGCATATTGTGTCAACCTACACACAGCTATGGCATATCGTGTCACCCCATACATAGCTAAGTGTGACTATTCCCATCTGTTGCCTTGTGACACGGGCATCAATGTGTCTCACGATGTAATCACCTATGAATAATACATTTGATTTTGTGTTTTGCCTCAGGTGTTTGACTGGTGAGACAGTGAAACATGAACTATTATGTGTACTGTGCTTTCCAGAGGTAGGATTTTCTCAGGTGTCTGCTGTTTGAGAATTGTGTTTAGTAAGGAGCTGCACATATGCAGATGTGTGTGATGTGGGTGTGGATGGTGCAGGAGGTGAGCTGTACATGTTGGCAACATTTACATTGCCATATATACTGACTGCTGTTTGAAACACCATGGAATCAAGGTTTAAAATACAGTCACATCTGTCACATCATGTGTTTGTGTGGCATAGGAATAGAGGGGTGGGGACTCTTCCCACATCTCATCAGCAGTCAACAGAGTGCCATTAGCAATACAGTCATGCTTGTGTATGCATCACAACATGCCATCATTAGGAAGTGTCATGACAGATGGTGAAATGTAACATGTCATTTTTATGTATGTCCCCTAAGGTAACACAGCACCTGACAGTGTGACATACAATGCTTTGCCAGCCATGTGGTCCTTGGGTTAATCATAGTCCTGTTATTAGGCTTGGTCCCAATACCATACCTACAAATGTGACACTGTGCTGGTCCTGCAAAGTTAGGGTCATGCTGCCACACCCTTGGGGTGGATATCCTGAAACACAGTGTTTGTAGGCACTCCTTGCAGTGAACATGTGGATGCCCATGCATGCACAGAGGATTTGTTCAACTTTGCTGACATTACATTGGCCTTGCAAGCTTACAATGCCTGTCAAGCAACCAGACAGCAAACTGGTTGTTGTGTGACATGATATGGGAACACAGACATGTGTTCCAGGTGCATAACTGTACAGTATGACATACCTAGGACATTTGGCAGGTGGACACACTTTGGCCAAATGTGGCCAGTCCTCTGTGTAGGCTTCACAGCTATGTTATGCAAATATTCACCATTAATCTATTGAAAGGCAGGATGCATGAGTTGCTTTGAAATTATCAACTAAGATGGATCAATGTCACTGTGATACTTGTTTCAGCAAGCTTGGACATGTATGTCACTGGACATTGCACATTATATTGTGATGCTGCCACTGTGCTCCTAATCACAATCTGGTCAGTTCCCTAGTGACATACCACCAACTCTGATACAAAAGGCATAATACATGCAAAAGCCAACTGATTGTTAAGGTTGCTAACCAAGGCTACCTAGAGAAGGGTATGCAAAGTATACAAAGCTTTTCATGATGTGGGACAACTATGTGGAAGAAAAAACAGGCTGTGTCCTGCTTCTCATCATGAGCTTCATAGTCATGTTTTGCGTGTGATGACAGAAAAAGTATCAGAGCATAGTACCCCACAAGAGAGTGGTTGTGGTAAGACCAGCATTAGCTGTAGCCAGGTAACAGCAATTCAGAGGACTTCCCTGCTTTCTGCACTCTTCACAAGGTAATTCTGTCCTTTCAGGACACACCACTTAAGTAGTGCCCAACTACAGAAAACCTGTGTAAAACCTCCTGCTTTACCTTCAAAAGGTATACATATTACGTTTCCCTGCACTGTTTGTCTGTGGTCTACACAGGCACCTTGGATGATTCTTTTCTTGAAACATTATGAAAGTAACTGCAAAACATAGCTACGCAGAGTTTTGCTCAAGGGCAGATTATGCCTACCTACTGTAGCCAGTGGACCTCTTTGAGTGTTAAACTATGCAATGGATGAGGGGAATATGACTGAATCCATCTACAGTAGCCTGACAAGGTGTTTGACAATATTAGGCCAGCAGGACTTGCTGAAAACTGTGTGGATTATTTAGAGTTGTATGTCAGCTGGTGGATAGCCAAGTGTCTTATAGTCAGAATGTGGGAAGATAGCATTGGATCGACCTATGCTACAATGATGCCAGTCACCAGTGGACTTCTCTCAGACATCATGAATAGAGTACCCCTTCTAGCCATTCCCTTCTCTGCAGTCACAGCCACTGTCAGTGACCTCTGAATGACTACATTAGCAGTTGATTGCATATTAGGAGTTGTCGCTGAAACCCACACACAACCAATAGTTATCCAGGATGGCCTGAGACACACATTCAGTTGTAGTCAGAGCTATGACAAATAGTAAATGCGAAGGACTGCTCAATACTATCCTTTTGGAAGTCATCCATCACTGGAAAATATAGTAGTGTCTGCACACCACACACACAGTTGAGCCATTACTCATGGACTTATGGACACAGAGATTAATGTAGCCTTTGACTTTCACTGGTTGGTAAGATGTGGGGCTCCATTGAATTTTGTACAACCTATACAGAAAGGTTTGTCATGTAAATCCAAGACTTTCATTGTTATACTGCATTTGGCACTCATCATATCATTGAGTGCAATGGCACCTTTGCTATGTCACTACACACATATCTTACAACTGTAACAGCAACAGCCACACAGGTTCCATGGTAAACCAATACATATTGTAGATAACATGTCCTATGCAGACCGTGTCAAGACTGTACATGTGTAGTCTGTCTCTTACATGCTTTGGAAGGGATGTGTATGGCTGCTATAAAGGGGAATTGTCAGATCCCACTGTGTACCTTCTGCTGATCCAAGACAGGACTAACACATATATTAGTTTGTTCTACACACCCTCACCATCAATGCGGTATAAATAGTACAGACAGACAGGTATGTAACCCAGACACTACAGTCTATATGTAACAGGTTCCCCATACATGTAAAGCACACTTTTACTGTAACACACATCATGTGCAAGTTACACAATGGGATGCAGAATAAGACAATCATAACTGGTGTAGGACAAATGTCTGTAATGGACACAGGAAATTTATAGATTGGTCGTCTCCTTCACCACAGCTTGTAGATGTGTTAGCTCCCGAAACCCTGGTGGCACTTATCAAGGGCATCAGACCTTTTCATAGATTATGGCTGCATGAGTAGGCTGAATTACACCATTGTCCTTGTTGGCATGTCATAAACATATGAACCTATGAAACCATGCACGTATAGTGCTGTACCTTGTTGAAAACATATTTCTTCTGTGCTGACATTCCATCCTGTGCTGTGACATCTATGGGTTTATTGCCACTGTGTAACCATAGGTGTCCCCTGCAGATGCTTGAAACTGAATCATAAGCAGGTCCGTGACACACCTTTCATTGTGCAAGTATACAGCCATTACAACATCATACAACATAAAGCACACTAAATAATGTGGCTTACTCATTACAAAAATAAGAATACAGTATCTGTCAGTGACCAGTACAAGTGGCAAGGCAAAGCAACACTGGATTACACAATTTCATATTAATTTATGTAGCCATCCTGTGCATCAGACACATAGCTTCATTCCCTTGTATCAATGATGAGGATGACAGCAATGTGGCACAGGTATAATCACTTGCACAGGATGTTGTGTGGGGGTGTGGGAGGCCTAGGCTGACCCAATAGGTTGGAAGCATGTGGGTGAGTCAGGAAGGGAAGCAGGCAAGATGGACCATGGAAATGTGCTGTGTGTGTCTGTAGGTGACATAATTTTGACAGTGGTGTGTGAGTGTGTGCCTGAACACAGTCAGTCTCAGTGCTAGGCCTACATGTGTGTATGTTAGACAGCTTTGAACTGTGCATGATAGAGCTGAAAGTTCACCGTGTCTGCCCCCAAATTCAGGAACTGGCTCTGCCAGGAGTTGCACTGGCACCTCCATGCCCAAGGTCAGAAGTGGTGTTAGTACCTGATGGTGACTGCTGTCTGCTGGGATCATGTCCTCCATGGAAATACCTAGAACCATGATCCCATGGCCTGCCACATCTTGTTCTGGACAGCAAACTATCCTCTGGAGCACTGGATGTACTGCAACTATGGGAGCGTGATTGTGCATGGCCGCATGGACTCTCAGCAGATGGAGTTGCTCAACTACATCCATGAGTCTGGCTCTCAACTCCAACCAGGCATTCCATCACAGACAATGTGCGTTCCAAGACAGATATTCTGCAATCTGTCTCAGACCACAATCTTTCCACTCATTCAGTGATCCAATTTTGGGAATCAGTAATGCTGTGGAGGCAGTCACAGATTTCAGACTGTGATGCCTCCATAACCATGAGCATTAATCTGGAGTTCCTTTTGGAAAATGCCTGTGCCTCCATGATGGCCCAAAATATATGCCGAATGACCTGTGATGAGACACCTGCAACAGGTGGTGGAAGGACAGCAGGCCTCCTACTTACACACGTCCGCCTGTGTGGAACCTCACCAGCTCTCTGGCTATGGCCAGTGTCTACACTCACTGGAGCCATAGTTGCCACACTTTCCTGTTAAATGTCCCCACCCTCTGACTGTCCAATATCTGTGGCCTCCGGGGACTGGGTATGTGTAGGCATACTGACTGTGTGTGGTGATAATGAGCAGAATAGGGATGTAAATCTCTGGGACAGAGTCAGCCCCTGAAACCCCCACCTGTGCCTCACTTTGGCCACCATCATCATCAGACTCTGAAGAGACACTGACATCAGGCTGTGTAGGGGACAGCGACCAACTCCCCTGGTCACCTGTGATATGAAAGGGAAAAGCAGTACATTAATACCTATAGTATTATCCTCTGCAGTACTATGTTGTAATATATGAAAAGCTGTATACACTATTGTCACTACTGCACACCTGTTTAACCCACAACCTCATATAGCAGGACATCAGGACATTACTTTTTCCACAAACATCTGTAGTTACTTGTAAATAAAAGCTCTTTACATTACAATCTCATTACCAACAATGAGGTACACTGTTGACATTTGTGACAACTCTGCACATTTGACACATATAGCAATGTGTAATGTCCTGACAATACTGTCACATCTGTCAGTGTAGTCACATCTATAAGGCATAGGTATGACTCTAATGTGTGTGCAGTCAGAAAATATCTGTGCAGTTGGCATTCATGCTGGCAATCCAGCCAGCAGGCTTGGGATGACACTTTAGGGAAAACATTGCAGTAAATCTACATCTGTAGCAAAACAATGTTGTGCTTACCAGGAGCAGGACCACAGCCTTTTCTGACTCCTGAGGGACCTGTGAAAAGTTGAAGGAGAGGTAATGTAAACACCTCCACGTGTTGCTCTACAACAGGGTAATATGTCCATATATATCACATTTACAGTAGCTACATTGTTAATTGTTATGTTGGCCAAAATCTGAGCATGAGATTCAAACTGCAGTTAACCCCCCCCCAAAAAAAAAACAAACACCTGACACCCACGAAAAAGTATGTATAACCTGACACACTGAATGCTACAGTTTTCCAATGCTGATCAAACTAAGCCTACCTGGGCTCTCCTCTGGCATGGAAACTGTGGCACCCACATCCACGATATATTGTATGATGGATGCCCAGGAGCTGTTGTGTGTTCCTAGGTTCGCCAGGAATTCCTCAGAGGCTGAGAGTGGTTGTTCCTCTGCAGGCCCTAAACTAGTGACACCACTATCCCTGGCCACATCTGCTTCTCTTCTGTTTGCAGCATTTATCATATCTGTCACATGGTGTCAAACCTGCCCATATGTCCTCCTCTGGTGACCTATGGTGTTAACATCACATACAAGTTTAGACCACAGTGCTGCCCACACTTCCCTGTTTTGCCTCCCCCTGGACAGTAGGAGTCCATGGTGTTGATGGAGGCCTTCCAGGATTATATCGTTCTCAGCATCCATTCCGTAAAAGAGGCACAGTGTCTGGCATACATTTTTCCTGAAAGACAACAAAATGGGAACACATGTCAGGATCGCATATGTGGATGTACAATATGTAGAGACACTGCAAGAACAGAATGGCTGGCAGTATCCACTACTAGATCACAAATGTCATATTCCACAGTGTACAAGCATACTAAGCATGTGGATACAATTAAGATGCTAGCAATAGTCATCTATTCCTGTTTGTGCTATGACCTGCTGTATGATCATACACCCAACACAGGAGTCCATTGTAGGACGTCCCTTGATAATATGTCATCCCCCCAGATAATATGTCAAAACAACAGTGCCAAACAAATTGCAGTGTGCTATTACAACCACTATAAAGAGACATTCCCATGAGACCAGTGTGCGACATTGACAAAATACATTCCACCCTTGATGCATTGTAAAGCCTCTGTAATTGTAACAAATCTGGAGATCAATGATATGTCATAGGTTCATAGGTGTGTACTAGGCTATTGGCCCTGAGGCCTTTACAAGCCTAGCCATAGGATTTCTCTGGCATAGTGCCACCCGACCTTAGTTCCCAGTGCCTCTGTCGAGTAGAGCCACTGGAGTTATCCCAGGGGTGAATTTTCTGTTTCCATCCACTCATCAAGATTTCTCTTGAAGAGAGTCAGTAAAGTGCTCTGCTTGACATGTATGGGAAGTCTATTCCATAGCATGGGAAATCTCTGGGTTATGAACCTGTCCCTCCAGCATGTTCTGTTAATTGTAGTAATGAGGCTGAGGTCTCTGGAGCATGTGATGCTGAGGGATTGGGATTTCCTTAGATGTAGCATTTCTAACAGAGCTGGGTCAGATACGGCTTTTTAAGTCAAGCAGATATCGCCTCTAAGTAGGTGATATGAGACAGAGAATAGTTGGAATTGTTTGAGTCTGTCCATACAGGACAAGTGGTTAAGGCCTAGGATCCTCTTTGTGAAATACTTTTGTGGCCTCTCCAGTTGTTGCAGGTGTCTAGTGAGGTACATGCCAAATGGGGCATTGTACTCAATGATTGGCCTAATGAGGGAAGAGTAGAGGGAGACAATGACCTCTATCTTCCTGGACGCAAAATCTTTAGCAATGAGATGTGCCACATAGAAGGACTTTCTGACCACAGTGGCAATGTGGTGATCAAAAGAGAGGTTGCTGACAACCTATGTTACCAGATCTCTTATAATACCTTCTGTGTTCAGTGGACTACCATAAATGTGGTAATTCATGGGAACTGGGTTTTTCCCAAAGGGGATAATGACACATTTTATGGCATTGAGCTTAAGGCCATGGTTCTGACACCAGTCATTGGTCTCAGTGAGGCCATTTTGCAGGATGTCAACATCACTTGGGGAGTTAATAATAGCTCCCAACTTGAAATCATCTGTAAACTTTGTCAGCCAGAGTCCTTTCGTATTGGCCTGGACTTCAGAGAAGTAGATACCAAACAGGAGAGGACCCAGGACTGAACCCTGTGGGACTCCACTCATGACTAGTTGGCAGTCTGACTTGGAGTCAGCTATTTTCACACTGTGGGTTCTGTCTGTGAGCCAATTTGCAACCCACCTAATGATATAGGGGTTGATGCCTAGCTTAGTGAGTTTCTCTATGATTCCTGAGTGGGGAATGATATCAAAAGCCTTGGCCAGATCAAGGTAGGCTGCATAAATCACCTTGTCTTCATTTATAGGTCTGGTGACTGACTCAAAGAAGTTGACCAAGTTGAGCAGGCATGACCTACCCTTCACAAAACCATACTGTGTGGGATGCAGAGTTTAGATATTCCTTTTATCCTTGTTTATTCGGTCCATGATGATGCATTCCATAGCTTTACATATCAGGCTCATAAGGCTAATGGGGCGATAGTCCCCAGGGTCTATAGTCGCTCCTCCTTTGTGGAGAGGGATGACTGTAGCAGTGCACCACTCAGTAGGGACAAAGCCTGAGGTGAGTCTGTGATTGAACAGGGCACACTGTAGTTCATGTAGAACACAGCCAGGGATATTGTCAGGTCTCATAGAAGCTGTATTCTTGGCCTTGAATAGTGCTGTTTTAATAATACTGGGTACTTGGCAATCTACTGGTATTGTGATTGGTCATTTGGGGGGGGTAAAGTTGGCACTGAATCTGTCGGCCAGTATACTGGCAGTATCTGTTGGCTCGGTATAGGAGGTACTATTGTGCAGTAGCTCAGAGCAAATCTGGGTATTGCTGCGGAAATTCTTTACATAACTATAGAAGGCCTTGTGGCTGTCTTTACTATCTGCTGCAATTCTGTTTTCAGAGCTAGCTTAAGAGGATTTGATGAGGGATCTCAACTTTTTGTTGAGGCTGATAAGGAAGTTTTTCCAGTCTTGACACTTCACCTTATTCCACACCAGTTTCCTCTTTCTGTTGTAGAGTTTGTTTAAAGCAGGGTCCACCAGATTGGCTTCCTTATTTTGGAGGAGAGTGTTTTGATTCTATTTGGTATGGCAAGATCCATGCATTTGTGTGCGTGTTCATACAGTGCATTGGTGTATGATTCGGCGGTCAAGCAACTATTCTCCATTTGCATGGGTGCCGTGAAGTTAGCTACCTTTGTTTTTAGGAGCCCAAAGTTAGCTTTGGAGAAGTTTTTCATGGTGGTTACACTTGCAGGGGGTGGGGGTAAGGGATGTGGATTTCCAAGGTGATTAATTTGTGGTCGGATCTAACCAGGGAGAGCTGACTATTGGTGTAGAGCAAAGGTCACCCATGTTAGTAATGGCCAGGTCAAGGATGTTTCTACCTCTACTGGAGGTAAGAATGAATTGGTCCAGGGCATGGACATTAATGAACTCCAGGAAACGTTGGGAAAGTGTATTGGTACATGAGTAGTTTTCCCAGGAAATAGAGGGGTAGTTGAAGTCACCTAGTAAGAAAGTATTAGGTTGGACCTTAATATTCTCCAGGGTGCTTAGGAATGTGGAGTGTGAGTCTTGGGACATGGTTGGGGACCTATAGCAGGCTATGACCTGAATTTCTATCTTACCCAATTTTAGCTGCCCTTGAAGTATCTCTGATGCGTTATGTTTGGCTACCAGTCTGGAGGTGTGTGCATCCTTTATGACTATGGAAATACCACCACCTTTGGAGCTTCAGTCCAAGTTCTGGGGCCAAAAGGAGTAGAATGAGTTATAACCTGGTAGTGCAGGGGTGCTTTCTGCTGCCTTGAACCAGGTCTCTGTTACAGCACAAATGTCAATGTTCTCCATTTTTAGGAGTGCTTCAAGCGAGTGCATTTTTAGATTTAGACTTCTAGCATTGAGCAGCATGACCCTCAGATTGCATTTGTTTGTAGCTGTTACAGTAGTAAATTGGTCTTTGGAACACCACCTAAAAAAGGCACTATAGGGATGGCAAGAGCCTTGCCAGTATCCAGTAGCCCAGGGGTGACAGATGCAGGCCATCTCTGACAAAGCACCGAGGTCTGTCAATGATTTCATCCCAGGCAGACAGATACTTGATCCCCTTAGAATGATGCCAGAAACTTAGCCAATTGTTGAGTCATATTTGTACATGTCATTGAGGGTACTGAGTGTGTGCATTATGTGATGGATCCTGGCACCTGACAGGCAGCTGTCTGTTACTTTCTCCTTATTCAGCCTAGTGAGCGGGACATCAGTGTGCCTCACTATCGAGTCACCTATGACTAGTGTGTTGGGCATGCTGTTTTGCCGTAGGGGATTTGGTTGAGTGGCACACTGTTTAGGAGAGTTATGTGTCTTGTGATTAGTGTTGTGTTGTGGTGGCCGAGTGTGTTTCTGCCTTGGAGGTATCTGCTGCTTGGGTAGATTTTTGTTGAGAGCCTCCATGAAGGTGGGTGTGTGGTTTGTGTTTTTATGTGAAGGGGGTGCTGGTGTGTGTTGTGGAGGGCTATGTGTTCCATGTGGTGTGGTGCAAGTGTTGACCTTTTTCTCTTGACCAGCTATTCTGGTCTTGGCTGGAGAGTGCATGGCTTCCTGTTTGGATAAATAAGTGCACCTATCATACGTATGAGTGTTGGGAGGTAAGATGAGAGAGTTGCTGGTGTACATGAGGCAGTTGCCACATTGCCTCAGGATGCCCAATTTCACCAGGTTAATAGCAGAAAGCAAGGGAACTGAACTTTAGACATGCCTGGAGGGGTGGGCATTAATAATAATTACTGGATCTCTTTCCTTGTAGACCTTTTAGTGCTGGTTGCACTTTTGTGCTACAATAATTGCTACAAGAAGTCTGGTAATGTGGTAGACTAGTAAGCTAGTATATGTGGAAGAGAGAAGAGATCTAGTAGATCTAAAGGATAAATTGAAGAGCAGACTTTGGCACCACTCAGGAGCTTACAAACACTCCTGGATACAGCAAGTCTGTATTTGGACTAGACTAGCTACAAGAAAGGTGGGAAACATGCACAAAAGCAGGCTTTTAAACCAAAAAGTTGAGAGAGATGGAAAAACTGGCCAAACGTCCAATAAACTACAATTTCTGGGCCAGAAACCACTCCTCTTGTAGTAGATAGGCTACCTAGTGCTTACCACTCTCACTGATAAGATAGAAGGCTTCCCTCCAACACAGAAAGGCTTGGGCAGCCCAGAAGCTTACAAACAGTCCTGGATACAGCAAATCTGTATCTGGACTAGACTAGTTACAGGAAAAGCAGGAAATAAGCTTAGAATTTTTTTTTAAGTAAAGTGGAAAAGGAGAAAGCAGGAACAGAGGATCATTCAAGGTTAAGAACCTAAGTGGGTTCGCCTTCTCAAAGGTTCTGTCTGTATTAGGTAGAATGAGCTAATGACACTAGACTGGGAGGAGTTTCCCAGATCAAATTTACAGTATGGCGGGGCAGCTGCAAATCCACCAAGTATAAGAATAAGACACCGAGAACGGGTGGGAAACTTATTACAGCTGTTAGCTGTAGCCACTAAATGAAAGTTTTAAATAGATAAAGTAGCAAGGAGACTTTAGAGAATGTTTTTAACTGCAAGCAAATCAGTTATATGATACTTGACTAGAACACAGAAACCTCATAAAAAAGCACAAAAGCACAGATGGAGCACTTACAAACAGAAGATACAACTCTCAGTATGAAAAAGCACTTTACAGTTAAGTAATTCAGTACAAATGCAATTAGAGTAATGAAACAGTATCTAGCAATGAAAAATACAGTTAAAACAATATAAAACAGTACATCATTACATTTCTAAGAAATGCTTAATGCTGAAATCCCCATCCTCCCTAAGTATATTCACACATATGCATCATTTTGTAAACAAAAAGGTTACATACCTGATAGAGTACAATACTCTTCCGTTGATATGTGCAAATATATAAAATTTTTGGTGACGCATTTGCTATGCGAAGAAAGTCTTATACAGACTGGTTCCCCTAGCCAGCTCTTTGCCTTTTTATCATGGTTCTCATTACCACGTGACTGGCTCTTAACCAATCTGTGGTTCTGAAATGCTAATTGCTGCCAACACAGCTGATTTGCAGAATAATCAGCCAATGACATGCACCCACTGAACAAGATATAAGGCCTTCATATGGATTAGGAGCCCTTTCTGATATATTGTGCTGAACATTACTGGGGTCAAGGTACTACATCATTGCAGAGGGTATGTTTGTAGCAGCTACATTTACATACAGATGTGTGTGCTACAGGCTGCAGCTGATGCTGCAGGCAATAAGCATAGGCTGAGAGTGTGAGCACTTTGGAGGACAACAAGCTGTAAGAGTACCTGTGGGAGCTGTGGCAGCCTTGTTGTAGAGGCAGAGCCAGGTTGATTGTACCCATTCCACTGCAAATTAAGGCATGTGTTAAAGGTAAGTATGTTAGACAATGGTATCACTAACAGAGTACTAGCCAACATGTTTGTTGTGTCCTTGAGCAACATAGTGGATACATATATCATTATGTCAACCATTTGGGCAACTGCCAGGCCAAGTGTTACATTATGGGAGTCATTTGGAATGTGTGTACTGGCAATCCTTGTTTCTAGCAGGACCTCCACATGTTACTTGTGCAGCTGTGCTAACCTGTAATATCATTATGAAATGATTGTGTGCTGCACTGTAATATTAGTGGGCCTCATTTGCATAAACTAAGTTAAAATCCTCTAGGAATGCATATCAATGCATGACCTGACAATTTATGCACTTATACTATTGCTATAGGGCTATGTCAAGTGTGTTCCTATCTGCAGGTCTATGACTTCTATCATTGAAAAGCAGACATTGCATTTGAAATGCATTGTGTGCATAAAGAGTGCATAACTCAGTCATTCATTGATGGCTTCACAATAATGTAATTTAAAAGCTACACACCACTGGCTCTAAATGCAGGACCATGTGTGGCAAAGCTTACTGTTTGCAAAGCATTTATCAAATTGAGCTACTGAGTCACTGTTACAGCATGTGCATTTCTGAAGGAATAAGTGCACACATACAGGCTCTGACATGCCTCTATTACATCCATTATTATGTCCCAGGATTTATAGGGATGCATTTCTCCACCAGAGTCCCAGTTGGACTTGTATTTTGCTATTAATGTTTTAGCAAGTGTACTTGTACATGTTGCTGATAAAAGTGCCCATTTGCTTGCTATTAGAGACCTCAGTTGCATCCAATAGTCTGTATCTGGCCTTCTAGTGATGTAGTCCTGTACCAGACTCCAAGTTACACTCCCAGTTTTTCCATTACTCTTTCAGCAAGTTTGCGCAACAGTGCTCAATGTGCAGCTGTGCTTAAACATGCTTAATGACGGTAACTTACAAGTACTATGTTTTGATTAAACCAGCTGTTTTAATTAGCAGCTATGTGGCATGGCAGGTTAATGCAGTGGTCTGCAGGTGTGATGGTTTTGAGTTCAAAATAGGGGACGGGTGTTTGTTATCATTTAAAACACATATATTGATATAGCTCATTTTAGCTGAGCATTGCATAAAAAATTTTAAAGAAAAGAAAAATGGAGATAGTGAAATGGGGTACAAGCAGGGGGAAAACATAGTAAAAGGCAGGTAGGTATGTGCAGGAAGGATGTAGGAATTAACCATAGCTATCCATTTCTTGTACAGCAACAACTGTGTACTTAGACAGAATTTGTAGGTAAATTTGGACTGTCATCCCCAGAGATAGGAGTGAGGACAACATAAATGCATTGTCAAGCCCTTTGGACCAATTTACATGTGTCCAGTGGACATGTATGCTAAATAGAGAGCTATTTATGGGATAATATTTTTTGGGATAGGTGCCCATTTTTTTTTTTTTTTTTTAAGATGAGAGTTGAATGTGAGGAGTGACATAGATACATGTGGGGGAGGTAAGTTGAAAAGCTGAGGAAGCTTTTGCAGACAGACAAGACAGACATGACATCAGACAGGTGTGGTGTGTGACACAAGATGGGGGTGAAAACCATGGATGGGGAAGGTTTGTGAAAGGCAGAGCATGCCTTCTGAACCTGATTGACTTCTTTGAGGCAGTCACCAAAGCCGTAGATGAGGGTAAGGTGGTTCACACAGCCTATCTTGACCTCGCCAAGGCTTTTGACACCATCCCCCATTCGGGAATTATAGCTAAACTCATTAAACTAGGTAAAAATCCATACGTTGCAAGATGAGTTGCCAACTGGCTCACTGACAGAACCCACATTGTAAAAGTTGCAGACTCCAAATCTGACTTCAAACCAGTGACAAGTGGAGTACCATAGCGTTCAGTCCTGGGACCTCTCCTATTTGGTATCTACTTCTGTGAAGTACAGGTGAACACAGAAGGCCCCTGGCTAATGAAGTTCCCAGATGACTGCAAACTAGGAGCCATAGTCGAGTCCCCAAATGATGTGGACATCCTACAGAAGGGCCTCACTGAGACAGATGCCTGGTGTCAGAGGCATGGCCTTAAGCTCAATGCCAAAAAGTGCATTGTCATCCCCTTTGGTAAAAGCTCTGTACCCATGAACTACCACATAAATGGCAGTCTTCTTAATGTCAAATGTGTGATAAGAGACCTTGGGACCCAGGTGGACAGTAATCTCTCCTTTGATAATCACATCACCACAGTAGTCAGGAAATCCTTCTATGTGGCACACCTCATCACAAAAGGATTCTCATCCTGGAAAAAAGAGGTCATTTTCCCCCTCTTCTTGGCACTTATTTCACTCTTTATAGAGTACAACGCACCTTTTGGAATGTACCTCACAAGACATCTGCAGCAGCTGGAAAGGCCACAGAAGTACCTCACAAAGAAGATTACTGGCCTCAAACAGATGCCCTACACTGACTGTCTCAAAAAACTCCAGCTTTACTCTGTAGCATATCGCCTACACTGAGGAGATCTCTGCCTAACATATAAAGCTATGTTAAACTCAGAGCTGTTTGACATGCTACACCAAAAGAAATCAGAATCCCCCCTGAGCTACATACTCCAGGGACCTAAACCTTGTCACCACAATAAACAGGACATGCTAGAGGGATATATTCCTGTCCCAGAGACTTCCTATACTCTGAAACAAGCTTCCCATATATGTCAAGCAAAGTTACTCATTAGCACTCTTCAAGAAAAATCTTGATGAGTGGATGGGAAATAGGAAATACACCCCGAGGATCACTTCTGTGGCTCTGCTCGACAGGGGCACAGGAAATTAACTTTCTTGGGTGGCGTAAGCCAGGGAACCTTGTTGGCTAGGCTTTCTTAAACCCTTGGGCTGATAGCCTAGTACCTACCTATGAACCTATGAATCCCCGTCTAAGGTGTCTCCACAAGGTAGCAGCATGACTCAGCTCCCCACCCATGGGACTGTCGGCACAGCTCCTTCACGGCCCCTGGTATGGCAGTGATGGAGGCTGGACTTTGGGGTGAGGCTGTCCCATTGGGGTGGCGTACATGCCCTCCATCCAGCACAGGTGGCATCCAAAACTATTGAACAGTAACCTGCATACCAATCCTGGCAGTTTGTCATGGGTGACACACCCCCTCCACCACTGCTCCCAGAGTGGGGCCCAGCCCCTGCCTGTGGGGTGGAACGACCTGATGCTTCAGGTAGTACAGGGACAGCAGGGGGGGGTCACTATGAGGCTGTGGCCCAGACATGCTGGACCCCAGTGCCACGGCCAGAGGAGCCAGGGTAGGTGGATCACCTGGAACCAGCCTTCCTTGTCATTCTGTAGTAAATTAGTTATAACAATAAGTTAAGGTTAGTAATAACCAAACCAATGTTAGTATTAACATAATGGAACATAATATTGAATAATCCAAGTACATATTAAGGTATATTATTTGGAACACAACATTAAATAACATAACAGTAAGTATGTTAAAAACAAGCCAGTAGGAAATAACCCACAAGGCCAACAAAACAGTTAAACAGAATATTTTAATATAAAATCATAATAATAAATAACATTAATAAATTAAATAAAATAAGGAGTGGGGAGATGGAGAAAAACATACCATTAGTGAAGTTACAGATGATATTACTACACAGACTGCTAATACACACTTCTACATGTGTGCAGTGTCAGTTGTGAGTACAGTGACTCAAAGTCTTCTATAGATAATGTAGCACATACATACCTCTCAAGCTGTTAGCATGAGACAGTATGGGCCAAGCACTAGCAAATGCAGGTACACAACTACACAGAACTGTTTCACATAATGTGCACATACATAACTACCACAGTGTTCTGTAAACAGATTTGCAAATACATTGCATTTCAGGTAATCATTTATCTGTTAATCACGGACCAGACAGATTGGGCAATTGTCATTATGTTATGAAAAATTGTGACAGTTGAGAGGTATGTTTGTGTATATTAAGTATACTAGATAGCCGCTATGTCTTAGTTGGCAGGCATGGGAGTAGAACCCAAAAGCTGTGACTGCAGGAGTCATGTGCACATAATGTAACAATTGACTGCAGTGACATTAGAGCAGACATGCAATGGATACAGCCCTACTGCAGTTATTTGAACACATTACTTATGAAACCACAATCCTGCATTGCAGAATCTGTGATGTATATACATGATATCTGGCCAAAACATGAGGTACCTTACCCATACATTTTATTCCTGTAGTGGGAGGAATAGACAGCATTATGTGACTGAAAGTGGCCTGAAGACAGCCTGGAACCATACTGTGGGTTGTGAAATAATTTTATCAGGCACTTACTTTTGCATTCTTTATTTATTTAAGTTTTACAGTTGACTGCAAGGACATTAGAAAAGGCATGGAATGAATACAGCCCTACTGCAGTTATTTGAGCCCACTAGTTATGAAACTACAATCCTGCTTTATACTTTATTGTTATTGCTCCTTATAATCTGTGAAGTATACATATGATATTTGCCCAGAACGTGGGCTATCTTACCTATATACTTTGTTACTGGAGTGGGAGGAATAGAGAACATTATTTGACTGAAATTGACCTGAAGACAGCCTGAACCATACTGTGGATTGTGCAATACATTTATTAAGCAATTACTTTTGCATTCTTTATTTATTTCAGTTTTACAGTTGACGGCAGTGACATTAGAACACATATGCAGTGAATACAGACCCTACAGAAGTTATTTGCACACATTAGTTATCAAGCCACAATCCTGCTTTATACATTATTGCTTATTGTTACTAGTATTGTTTATCGCACTACAGTTATCAGAAAATATCCATAATTACAAATTTGCGACAATACTGGCCAGGCACCTGGTGTGAGACTGGACATTGTGAGCCCGTTAAGCTGCAGCTATTTGAAGAGAAGCACACCATTACGCATACCAGTTTTGAATGGATTCATCTTGTATTTTAGTAAAGTAGTAATAAGCATACTTACATATCTGTGGCTCATGCCCAGCCCTATCCTCTTGCACCCAGGTGTCCAAGGTTCCCCTCTTCCTTAACTTCAGGTTATCATAGTGATGATGACACTGCTCACCAGTGCAGGGGATACCAGTAGCACTAGTAAGATCCCTTGCCAGACAATCCCAGGCTTCAACCTTATATTCTGAGCCCTGGTAATAAGTCTGTAACAGCTGGGGTTCATAGTTCCTGACCACGAGTCCAACAAACACTCTGGACTCCTGCACACCCCACCTCTGTGCTCAAAAGTATGCTCCATCACCAATGCCGACAGGCATATATTAACAGGTTAATAAAACTCCAACCAATGCTGCAGAATTCTCACCTATTGGCCTTAAAATATAGGCAAAGGCAAAACTAACAGTGAACTAATTCCAAAAACGGAAGAAAAAAACAACTCCAACACAAGAAATAAAGTTTGCGCTTTCGTTTACTGTTTCAGAAAACTTCTTCAGACAACTGACAATCAAATTAATTTACATTTAAATAGGCAATCAACTCCATGACATCATATATTAATTGCATAAATATAAGTCAACATTTAAAGGACCCATAGGACAAAGCACACATGTTAATATACAAATACTTAAAAATACAAGAATAAAATATACCAAGCCAACATACTCCTAAGGTATGTATATATATTATTCATATAAATACAAACATAAACATAAATAAAACAATATGTTTAAGAACAAATAAAAAGAAGAAAAATTCATCTCAGCAAAGCCTTCAATTTTAAAATACTTTTGAAGGAAATAGCCTCATTTAAGCCTGGTTCACTAACAGCATTCAATTTTATTTGCCAAATCAGTTCTTAAAATATAGGCTGTTTTCCCACCCTTACACATCATACTGTAACATTCAAAAAAGTGCAGCATTGCTTATCATTGCGCACACCTGCTTAGAGGAGCTGAGCATCACGTAAACTCACATAACCGTGTTTTAGCAAAGCTTAGCAATGCACAAACAGGAGTATCCATTGAACATGTTTAAGCAGTGGGTAGCATTGCACAGCTTTTCCAAATTTAACACTTTATTTTTAAACTAAACTGCCTTTTATGTCACCTCACACATTTCCACAGCACTAAATGTAAAAGGTATGCCTGCTGGTGACTCAAACTCGGGACCTACTACACTTTAGGCCATGATGGCTCTATCTGTTTAGCTACTTGGATAGTGAAGAAAACAGTATATCTTCACATATACTACTATACTACTAAGCTACCTGTTAGTGTTGCTAATTACTAAGTCCACACAAGGCCATTAAAAAAACACAAAAAAATAAAATAAAAAACATAGACAGCTATAACTAATTAATTACATCCAGTTTCTATATTTAGATGTCTGGCAGGTGTCAGCTGTGCATGTGTAAGTGCAGCTTGGTACTGCTGTGCTCCGCTGCACCGTGCCACACAAGCAGACATAAAAACTAAAAAAAAAATATTACAACTCACACATATTTCTATACTAGCAGGGTACATTATAGAGACTCATATCATGTACATAACATCTGTCCATGTGTTTCCTGCACAATCCACAACCACAGGACAGCCTCTACACTACTGCCTATGCAGATTCAGTATCTGTTTTACTATGATCTCCTTTGGCAGTGTGTCATGATTAATATGCATGGCATGCTGCCAAGGGGAACCGTGGCCATAGACATGGGTACATTCTGTGTAGGCTCAACACAGAGCCTACAAGGATTTTATTGAATCCTGGGGAACATCTTTTACACAGAGCATGAAGCATCTTGTAATACTTGTGGCATAAAACAAATCATGGCTGAATACTGAGTCATTTGTGACATGCACATATGATTAGCCTTTAATAGGATCATAGAAGTTACAAGGTTAGGCCATTTCTACCTTGCCAGTGCCTACCCTTTGGATTTGCCTCTCATTTCAATGAGTGCTAGCCTTGTCAAAAATGGGTGGGATGCACAAAACCCAGGTTTTGAAGGAGGATTCTCTGGGCACTTAAATCAGGTTTAATCATCAACATATAAATAGATGTGCTGCTGCAAATGCAAGAAGGCTTCAAGGTTGTTTAGATGGCTACCATTATATAAAGCCACCTTAATATGATCCATTTTTTTTATTTATTTTGGAAGTTAGGTTGGGAAGTTTATCAGCTGGACTATGCCTAAAAAAGGAACAATGGGAACAGTAAAAGCTTTTTCTAGTATGCAATAACCTTGAAATGAGAGGTACAAGCTGTTTCTGGCAAAGTAAGAATGGTTGTCAAACATCTCAACCCATGCTGACACATACTAGATCACCCTAGAAAGGAGTCCTGTTGCTAGCCAACTGCTAAAGCAGTAAGGACTTAAATGTAAACTAACAAATAAACAAGATGTACTGGAGATTTAGATTCCTAACTTAACATATTCCTAGCCTATAGTATAAGTAACTGCTGCAACTCAAACATAGTACTGCTTTGGCTACTTTTAAGGCTAGTCTTGATGACTGGATGGGTAGACATAAATTTACACTAGGCTTACCGTGTACAGTCCAGCTTATTTTGTGGATTGAGCACTATTAAGTCATTTAAAAGGGTCTGATTAAAGGTGTATATGGTTAGACATCTTATGGTCCCTGTGATCATGTTCCTAGTACATTTCTATGTTCCAAATCAAAATCATGTACAATGAGAATCAGTGTTGTACTTATATTCCCAAAAATGTAATAAGTATAACTGATACTTTGCATACTGTTAAATGTCACTCTTTACAAAGCAGTATTAACTCCTGGGGGATTGTTGAAAAATAAGTCTATTGAGCTTTGAACCCACAGGATTAATGTTATTGATCATCATGTGCTGAATTCCCAACTTATTGAGCCACTTGTGTTCATTACATGCAGGTCTCCTTTTAAGAAGACTTTTTTGGTCATTGTAAAGTGCAAGCCATGGCAATTCTAAAAGTCTCACATGGAGGCATAGTTAATGTGAATTAAATGGCAATCTTTCTTTCTCTCCTTAAATTTTCTGTCTCTGTCTGCCCCTCTATCTCTTTCTGTTTCTCTCCGTCTATGTAGAATGGCACATGGGCTGGTGGTAGTGATATGTGGCTGTGAGTACAAAGGTATATGTCAGCTGTTTCAAGCACATGATCAGTCACAACCCCATCATGGCACTGAACTGTGGGCACTTGCTCTTGCAAAAGATCATGTGGCACACCAGATTCATATGTTACATGACAGTTAGGAGCACAGGCGTGGCAAGATCATGACAGCACTTACTGCACATTGACACCTTGTAGCATCAAGTGTATAGAGCAGCTTGACTCAATAGTGCTTGAATAGTGCCAGAAAAGTACTTACACCATATGTACGGTATCCTGTATGATCAGTATGTCACCATGAGAGATGAAAATCAGCACTTCCAGATCAAACATCATCCTCATTTTATGATAAAGAGATTACTACTTCCTGGTAGGAGCACAAATAACTTAGGTGGAGTAATGAAAATATCTTGGTGCCTTGCTCCCAAGGGTGGGAAGTTGTCATAACGGTCAAGGTATTTACCTAACAGATACAAGGGGCAGGGTTTGATTCTCATGTGAGGTAACTGGCTAAGCTTACAAGGGCAGTTAGCCTATTACTAATCTATGCACTTATAAACCAAGTGTGGAAAGAGAGGTTTAGGAGACTGACCAGTGAGATGATGAATTGGAAAGAAAACTACAGGCATTAGACTGTAACTGTGAAGAAAAAGTTGAGTCATATGACAAAGTTCTTACTTACCCATCACTGCTTCTCCTCACTCACCTATGGTTATATGCTTTGAGTGTTGTCTGAAGGAATGAGATTGCAGATGCAAGCTAGAGAAATGAGGTTGTTTTACAAAGTAACTGGGCTCACGCTCAGTTACAACATGAAATATTGAGCAATTCTTGAAGACCTGGCAGTACAACCAGTGTTCCTTAGAGTCTGAAGGAATCAGTTAAGGTGATTTGACATACTTGTAAAGATAGAGTCTAGAAAGCCACACACACTCTGGCTAGGCTTATAAATGCCGTAGGGCAGATAGCCTAGTATGAACCTATGAACCTATATTCTCATCCCAAGGGGTGGCGAAAGCCACACACACTCTGGCTAGGCTTATAAATGCCCTAGGGCAGATAGCCTAGTATGAACCTATGAACCTATGAACCTATATTAGCAAGTCGACAGGGCAGAGCAGCGAATGCCCTTACATCGACATATATTAAATTAAATGCCAAAATCTCAAATAGTCAGAACAGTGATTTTTTTTCCCCAGGGAAACAATTGCTGGGCCATTGTCGGGAATTTGCCATTTCCTCCACTGTAGTGCAATCTCGGAGTTGGTTTATTCAAGTAGGGGGGTGTGGGGGGCACAGCTCTCAACATTGGGGGGGAAGCCCGCAACTTTATTTTGTCTGTCGGTTTGTTTGTTTTTTTGTTGTTGGCCCAGTGATTTTTTTTCCCCTGGGAAAAAAAATTGCTGTTCTGGCCATTCAAGATATTGACATTTCGTTTAATATTTGTCGACGTTACAGCATTCATTCTTTTGCCCTGTCAACTTGTTAATATAGACCCTAAAGATATACCCTCAATGACATCTATGGGAGCTATACCAGCCACAGCCTACTAGCAAGAGAACTGACTGATGAGATTATATCTCTTGAATTGTCTAGGAATAGCTGAGGATCTCACAGAAGAAACAGGGAGCTGCTGCTAGATACTGGGAACCCTGGTCTCCTTGCTACCATTGTAACCCTTACCTGGGGACATGGTTTGGAAAATGATGATGGTGGTATGTGTGCTACCTGCAACTTAGACATGGCATCTTAAGGTCTTAACTACCATTCCATATGAAAACACAAATGAGTTCTGGGATATAACTATGAATTTATTGGTATTAGTGGCTAGCTGATCATTTTAGTTACATAGCAAATACAAACATTTTCTCAGAGAAAATCGCTGTCAATATGTTTAGCATAAAAACTAACATTGGGTAAGATTGCAATTCAGGTTGTAGCCTGCTATACATCCCCAAGCATGCCCCAGGACTCTCACTCCATGTTCCTAAGCACCCTGGAAACTATTAGGGACCAACCCAGCACTCTCATACTAGGTGACTTCACCTACCCCTCCATCAACTGGGAAAACTACTCATGCACCCATACACTGGCCTAATACTTCTAGGAATTCATCAGTTCCAATGCTCTGGGCCAGCTCATTCTTACTCCCACTACAGGAAGCAACATCCTTGACCTGGTTATTACTAACATGGGCAACCGTTGTTCTAAACCAATAGTCAATTCCTCCCTGGTTAGATCCAACCATAAGCTAATCACCATGGAAATCCACATCTCACCCACATCCACCCCAAAGGTAACCACATGAAAAACGTCTCCAAAGCTGACTTTGGGCTTCTAAAAACATAGGTGGCTTACTTCATGGCACCCATGTCAATGGAAAATAGATGCATGACTGCCAAATCATACAACAATGCACTGTATGAACACATAGATAAATGCATGGAACTAGCCATAGCCAACAGAAACAAGACGCTCTCCTCCAAAAAAAGGAAGTCAGTCTGGTGGTCCCCTGCCATTAATAAACTGCACAACAGAAGGAAGAAACTGTTGCAGAAAAAAGTGAAGTCCCAAGACTGGATAAACTCCCTTATTAACCTCAAAAAAAAGTTGAGATCCCTCATCAAAACCTCTAAAGCCAACTATGAAGGCAGAATTGCAGCAGACACTAAAAACAACCACAAGGCCTTTTATAGTTATATCAAGAATCTCCATGGCAATACCCAGGTTTGCTCTGAGTTACTGCACAATGGTACCTCCTATACTGAGCCAACAGATATTGCCAACATACTGGCCGACAGATTCAGTACCACCACCCCCCTCAAGGACCAATTACAATACCAGAGGAATGCCAGGCACCCAGCATTACTGCAGCACAGGTTAAAGCTGCATTATCCAAGGCCAAGAATACAGCTTCCATGGGACCTGACAATATCCCTGGATGTGTTCTACATGAGCTACAAAGTGAGCTGGCACCATATCTGCGTGCCCTGTTCAATCATGGCCTCATGTTAGGCTTTGTCCCTACCAAGCAGTGCACTGGTACAGTCATCTCCTTCCATAAAGGGGGAGCGACTATAGACCCTGGGAATTACCATTCCATTAGCCTGACAAGTCTGATATGTAAGGCTATGGAGCGCATCATCATGGACCTAATTAACAAGGATATAGGGAATCTCCAAACTCTAGATCCCATGCAGTTTAGTTGTGTGAAAGGTAGATCATGCCTGCTCAACCTGGTTGACTTCTTTGAGTCAGTCACCAGAGCTGTGGATGAGGGCAAGGCAGTTCATACAGGCTACCTTGATCTGGCCAAGACCCTTGATACCTTTCCCCACTTAGGAATTATTGATAAACTCACCATACTAGGCACCAACCCCTATATGACTATGTGTGTTGCAAATTGTCTCACAGATAGAACCCACAGTGTGAAAGTAGCGGACTCCACGTCAGACTGTTGACCAGTCCCGAGTGGAGTCCCACATGGAATTAGTCCTGGATCCTCTCCTATTTGGCATCTACTTCTCAGAAGTCCAAGCCAACATGGAGGAACTCTGGCTGACCAAGTTCACAGACAACTGCAAGCTAGGAGCCATTATTAATGCCCCAAATGATGTAGACATCCTACAGAAAGGCATCACTGAGACCAATGACTGGTGTTGAAACCATGGCCTTAAGCTTAATGCCAAAAAATGTGTCATCATCCCCTTTGGGAAAAACTCAGTTCACACTAATTACCACATCGATGGGAGCCCACTGAACACTGAAGGCGTTATAAGATATCTGGGGGCACAGGTTGACATCAACCTCTCCTTCGACTACCACATTGCCACTGTGGTCAGAAAGTCCTTCTGTGTGGCACATCTCAATACCAAGGGTTTTGCATCCAGGAAGAAAGAGGTCATCATCTCTCTCTACTCTTCCCTCATTAGGCCAATCATCGAGTATAATGCCCTATTTGGCATGTACCTCACTAGACACATGCAACAGCTGGAAAGGCCACAAAAGTACCTCATGAAGAGGATCCTAGGCCTTAAACACATGTCCTATATGGACAGACTCAAAAAACTGCAGCTATTCTCTGTCTCATATCATCAACTAACGTTGGTTGGCACAGTGCCAGGGCACTTCTATGGGCTAGGCTTGTAAAGGCTCCAGGGTCATTAGCCTAGTACACACCTATGAACATATGAACCTATAAGGTGGTTCCAGATTAACCATCTATGTAAATGAAGGGTATTAAAAGATGGCTTGAAAGAGCTAAAAGCTGTTAACTGCTTTAATGATAATGGCATTAACCATGACTGTAGAGGTTATAGTGATTACAATTCAGCTTAACAAGACCAGCCAACACATTATAATAGATATAATAAATCCATATACACAAAGCATGCAGCAATGCAAATTAGATTCAAAAATGTTGTATTTCAAACTGGGGAACTGGGCTTTAATCCCATTAGCTCTCACTTGCATAACGTGCGTCACTAAACAAGTCATGTACCATTCTTGGGGTTCTTTGTCTGTTCAGAAAAGAGACTTTAATTTTCAGTGTGGCTATTTGGTTATCAAGGCATTAAAAATACATTTCACATAGATAACACAACCTACCTGAATAAAGAATCAGTAGTGATTGTATTTGCATTTAACCAGCTTCCAGTGGAGGACTTTCATTTGACATTTAAGAAAGATGCAGAGATCAGAGGTTGAGTATGAAAAAATGGAGATAAAAGAGTATCACTGCATACTGAAATGTCAGGATCTTATCGAAGTCTGACTAAACAGGAAACATGCAGTTGAAATATCAACTGCTAAACAGTATCTAAGTGAAATTATTTGGGAATGCTAACTGACATTTTTCTTCACCTGTGCAGGGTAAAAGATCATATAGACTTACTATCACCATGAAATTACATTCTGAGATGGAATATATGTTCCCTTTATCTTTAACTAAATATCATATATGAAGTCTGAGAGCAGTGACAATCCAAGTAAAAGTGTAGATATTCATTCAGCTACGAACATTTTAGACATTATTAAGCTGTAGCTGCTTAAATATGTTTTCCTACACTTTCCAATATGCATAACAGTAACATTGCTTAATGTGTCTTTTTTACTAAAAATATTTAATCATTCATTTATCAGTTGTTCAGTCAATCAGGACATAAATATATGTTTCTTCAACAGCTAAATTCCCTCTAAAATGTATAGGTTTTTTTGACCTGTATATTTTCTGATAAGCTACAATGAAATAAGCACCTTCACAACACTGCCACAACCCTGCTAGCCATAGGTTTCTTTGTGAAAATCATTCATTTTCTCACATTGAGGGAGGCCTTAACACAAAAGCTATTTAGCAGTATTTCATTTCTAACATGGAGGTAGGTCAGATATATATTTCCTGAAGGACTTTTTAAAGATGACATTATCGTTTCCTGACTCTGATACAATCACTTGCTGTTAGTTGCATGGGACAGTCATCAATGCATTATCCCTCTCCAGATCACTTCAGGTTTCAGCTTCATTGCCTCTATTCTACCTTTTCTGACTACCTGGAGTTATGTATCTTTGCCTTGATGCACATTCTCTCAGAAGGATGTCAAAACTGACAGCCTTTTTGAGAAAACATATCTTGGTTGTCAGTTCTAATCTGAGACTTTTTTAGTAGCAACAATCTAAAAACAAACATACATTTTCAAAAAAACAGGTGCTTTGTACTGCATTTTAAGTGGAGAAATTGTGCACATAAAAAATAGCAATGCCATTTACATTTGTGAGGGAAAAGGCTGTACATATGTAACCATCAGAAAGGCTCTCCTCTCAAAAGCTGCTATCTATATTCAAAACATTGTTATTTTTGTTATACACCATATTGTAAAACATTTAACTATATATGGCCTGCTCTATTTCTAACATCTGCTTGACAACACTTGGGAAGGGTTACAAATTTCTGTTAAGCATTCTGAAAAATGTGTGTGGATTAAACTGTTAAATCTAACTGATTGCTAAAATTTAGTGGTCACTGTACCATTGCAATAAACTTAGCTAATAAATCAAAAGTTGAGATTGCAAGCACCATAGAAATTTCTTCTTTCCTACCTAATTAGACCTTGCTATATCTTCTTATGCTGAGGTCTGACTTTTCTAGGTCTTCTTTCTTGTATGTTACCATGGCCACCTAAGCTATTTATTTGTTTATTAATTTGATAATCAGATAAGCAAATGGTACAATGGACATTTAACAGCAATGACACACGTATTAAACAGAAGCACACTAGGTGAGTATATTAATACAGAGTGCAACGTAAAGATTACAGCAGTGATTACTGCAAATCCTTAGAACAGATAATTTTCTATTACCGTGATATCACACCCCTAATTACTGCATTTCCAAAGAAGTAGTTCATGCTGAGCCATGCTTTTTTTTTTTTTTTTTTTTTTTTGTGGTTGGTCATGTATTCCTTACTGTGAAACTGGTATAAGAAAACTATGTCTCCATTTTAAAATGGAAACAGAGATGGCTACATGAATGGTGTTTTCAGAAGAATAAGGGCTTCTGGATAATGAGATGGCTGGTGGGCAGTAATCTAATAAAATAATATCAGTGTGCCAAGAGGTGATTCTGTACTTTCTTTGATGTAGAGACTGTTTTACTTAATAGCATTTAACAGCATTGGTCAAAGAGCCTAGACACATTAATTGACCAATTTTGTTAGGCAGTGTTTACATTACTGTGCTATTAGTAGGACAGACTGTTATAGTTAAAGGTTTGGCATATTTGAGATATATCATAAGGATACCATTTCCAGTGGGCTTTGTTCCCAGAGGAAAAGTAAGAGTTTTATAGCAAGTTCTGAGCTTCTTATTAAGCATAGGAATTAGGTTAAATATGTTTTGAATAATAAAGCATAACACAGAAATAAAGGTCTATCTATATATAATCATGTAGTCATTCAGTTTTCATATCATGTGATATTTGTATTAGATAGCTGTAACTATTGTTAGTTTTTCTAGCGTGCTTAAACAGATTGTTTATTGGGGTCTTACACTTATTGACTGATGCCCACTTACAAATGAAATATTCGTGTTAGGCCAAGAAATCACTATGGAGCATCATAAAAAATTGGAAGTGAGATAGAATTATTCCTCATATAAGCCTGATACAAATATATCTCAACTCTCCAATTTTTTCATAGAATGTCCAGATATTGGCCTCACATTTTTAGTCTGTTCCACATAACATTTCTGATTTTCCAGTAAATCTTTTAGGATTGAAGTCACTAATATTTCAGACTTCACATCCTTCTGAAAAGGTATGCTAATGCAAAACATGTTATTCTAATAACTTTCTAACTTTATAAGAACAATTTTTAAAACCTGTACCTATTTGGGGGCTTTTGCTCCCTCCCCAGGACTTTTGGCCATGTCCAGATTTCTTGCTCTAAGAGGCTGAGAGGTATGTTGACACACAGAATTGAAAACAATAATATGTGATTAGATTTTAATATATACTAAGTCTAAAATTGTGACAAATGGGTGTAAGGCTAAAGCCCAGTCTTTCCATTTGGGAGAGGGAGGTGAATCCCCTGCCAAAAGTGCATTAATAGTTTAGCAGCAAGTTGTACCTTTTACTGTGCTTTACAGAATGTGCATATTTGTTTTTGCACTGCTAAGTGAGCACATGTAAAGTGAACTTCAGTCATCAAGCTGAACATTTCAATAAGGGCAGGTAGAGACCCTGGCAAATAACAAGTCAGGTACTTCAAGGCAAATATTTAGTAATACATATGTAAATGAGGGTCTAAACAGAGATCTTTGTCAAGCTTTCCAAAAAACATCACATCCTGCAAGATGAATTTATGTTTGGATCTAGTACACTCTAGCAGCTCAGCAGATTGGATTATTATATGTACTTTATCCTGTAATCCTTGGTTTGATTGCTTCAGTATCTAACTTTCTACCATGCAACTTTGAGTAAGTCACTTATTCATTTATTTATTTGTTTATTTATTTGCATTTATTTACCTGGGTAGTCCACTGGGCTATTATGAGCCCATTTTCAATGGAAGCCCAGGGAGAAAAGCACCACAAATAACAAGAAACATACAAGGAGAGAATGCATATGAAATGAGTACATTACAATGGTATATACAGTAAAGTTAACATATGGACTGAGTACATTACAAAAGCATGTACAGAAAAGGTAACATATTTAAACAATTAGCTGAATTCCTAAATAGTAGCAAATTGACAAATGTCAGGATCAACAAAGGTAAAGAGATTATCTTTACATGCATATTTTTGGCAGTGGATGGCATGAATGCATAGTACATTGTGAACATCTGTGTCGACATTAAGTAAGTAGTGGCGACTAGGTTTTGAGAGAAGGAGACAAGGTGCAGGTGCAAATCCAGGTAGAAGATAAGTAGTTTCTTTGGGAGGTTTTGAAAGCATCAGGATTTTGAGTGGTTCTAATAGTTAATGGTAAGGCACTCCATGCTTTGGCTACTGAACAGGAACATAGAAGCTGCCAGCTGGCAAATTTGGCTTTTGTACCATAAAAGGTGCTGATTCTTGGATCTGAGAGGCCTTCTTGGATGGTAGAAAGTGAATATCATACTAAGAGCAGGACACTCTGGTGGTTTAAGGATTATTTTGGATTTATCAAGTATGGTAAAACACTGACGCACATGGATCATCTCTCAAACTCCCAGCTAAAGGAAGTGATCATGTTCAGTTTTCCTATTGAAGTCTTATTCTGTTGTTAAAATCCTTTCCAGTAATATGGCAACTGTAAGAACAAGTTAAATTGCCTGGTAGCTTTCTGGGATGGAATAATAGCAACCTTTGCAGTTTAATACCACAATGTCTAGAAGAGGGATAAAAAGGATCTGATCTAAGAGATATTCATCTTTTCAGTGGTGTTGTTTTCCTTCAGAAAGGTGCAGTCCGGTGCTAACACACCAGTTAAAGAGTAAGAAATCCCTACTCTCAAACTTTATTAATGAGCAGTTAAGACTGCTCCCAGACTCCCAAAATATAAGTTTTCTTACTTTTTATAAAGTTAGCAGTGATATCTTATTTTGTCCTTGCCACTTTAGTTCATGTAGTTGTTGTAAATGTTTAATTCTTTGTTTTACTACTGTGAACATTCAGTAAATAGAGAACCGTGCTTATGAATGTTGGATCACATTTAATGTGTATAGTGTGACATCACATTAAACCCAGCATTGCTACTGACCACCAGTAACTGCAATCTGTCACTGTGATATTGCATTCTGTCCTGAGCTGCTGATGAGACTAGAGGTATGATAGGCAAATGTACCTGAGGACTCCATTTAACATCTAAAAATAACAAACAATTTTAGAAAAGCATTTCTAAGCTCACCCCTTTGGCTATTAAGTAGTTAGTACTTAAATAAAAGAACTGAAAGATTTCTCTTGTCCACACAATAACCAAAGCTGCTGGCCATGAACTGCGATAGTTCACTATCTCTCAAATAGTGAACCACACTTCTTCAAAATGAATTGAGCAGATTAGTATTTTGTCAAGAGTTCTAGTAGAACAAAGATTTAGGTTGTTTTTACAAGAAAAGAGGGTGCATTTATTTTCTACCCCAAAGTTGCATGATCTTGAAGTTGGACTATTTAAGCAGGAACACAGCAATGTATTTGGAGAGTATAAGGAGTTTTCACCTGCTACTGTAGGAACAAGGTGCCATTATGAGCAAGTGCAGAACTGAATAAAATGTTGACTTTCTCAGCTAGTTCCAACAAACACTGGTTTGATGACTTGCCACACACTGAGCCAAATCATCACTTCTGAAAATTACAAGTGCAGATATTAGATAATACTAATTTTTTGCACTGCAAACATTGATTCATTCATTTCTTGATGCATACTTTATCCTGTTCAGATACTGCGGTGGTGGTGTTGCGGTAGTGCTGTCGCCTGGCAGTAAAACGTTGTTCCGTTCGATTCTCAGCTATACCGTCTTCTGTTTGGAGACATGCGTGAATGGACGTACCTTCATTGAAGGTTGTGCATCAGAGCTGGCAACTCGGCACATAAAAATCTACTGCCAATCATTAGCGGACCGGAGTTCCGCTGTGGCGACTCCTAACTTGGAAAAGCCGAAAGACACAACAACTTTATCCTGTTCAGGGTCACAGGGAAAGCTGAAGCTTATCTTGGATAGCAATAGATGTAAGGCAAAAAGTCAATGCTGAATGGGACAGCAATGCATTGCAGAATACACACATATACATAATGGCAGTTTGGAGGATCACCAGTTCAACTTATTGCATGTCTTTAGTGTGTAGGACACATGCACCCTTAAGGGTCTGCAGAATCTGAAGTGAATGTACAACTGTAAGGAAATGAATCAGAAAACCAAGCTCTGTGACATGTGAGTGCTACCCATTTCACCACTGTGTTGCACCCATACTGCCAATACAGTATATCAAATTTACTTTATAATGATGTAGGAAAAAGAAGGAAAGGAAAAACAAAATAGTATTACAGAGGTTTTGATGATATAATCCATTGTTCTGGACTTTCTATTACTTTGGTAGTTGATCTCAACTTCTTGGGTTGGTCAGATGTCCATTTTTTGGGTCACTGAGCTTTATTTGAGCAAACTTTTCATATAAATCAGTTTTGACAGTGCATGCCATTTCCTTGCTTTCCAGATGTGTATTAAACTGCAGACATTAATCAACTGGGACTAGCAAACATTGTCATTTTTAGCAATTTGCTCATAGTCCACCCACCTGTGATCACTACCCCTTTCATTTTTTTCTCATATGTCAATTGGAGGCATGTGCCTCTCTGGTAATTGTCCAAGTAATGATGTATGCCTTATTTTTGTATTGAATGTAAGCTGTTTCAAACTACTGTGCCTATCTTGTCATGTGTCTTTTTATACTTTCTCCCCTTTTGCTTCAGCCTTGCAGCATACCTTTGTGCCTTTACTAAAAAGGTAAAGTTTTCCTCCTAGGTGCTCTACAAGGTCACTTGCAAACACATTGAATAAGACTGTCCTCAGCATTGTTCACCTGTGATACCCAACTGGTACCACCCTTTCATGAAAATGAATCCATTCATTATATTCCATATTCTAATGCATAACCACATTGACATGATCCTCTGTGCACATCCTACCAACAGACGTCTTTACCCTAAAGTGGCTTTTTAACTTAAAGTATAGTAACAGGGACAGAGCATGCTTTAATTTCAACATTGTGATGATTTTCAACTCTTAAAAGTATCAGTGCAAACATCTGAGTTACACAGCTAGCTGCTGCATTCCTTTTCATATGTCTAGTGGGTCACAAAAAATACAGTTGCATTTAGTCTTATTGTTAGAGTGTGCTCAACAATATACTAAGGTTGAAAGTAATTTTGCTGCAATTATGCAACATAAATAATGTATAAGATAAAGCTTGCTTAAATGTAGAAATAGAGTTTAGTAATATGTAATCAGCATCCATACTAAATTACCATGGCTTGGAAAAGGAATCTGCTGAATGGACATTTTTCCCTTACAGACTCAAAACAGGATGTATGCAAGAGCAAAAATACAAAATCTGCTTTTAAAGAATGGACACTTTTCCCTTACAGACTCAAAACAGGATGTATGCAAGAACAAAAATGCAAAATCTGCTTTTAAAGAACAATGACATGTTATTCTGCATGGAAAAACAGGATGGCACAAGAACAGATGTTTTTTATACAAAGATCTAAATAAAATACAGGATGTTCACACTGTCAGAAAAGCTGATCTCTGACAATGTGTTTCCTCAAAAATATGTTTTTCTACATGGACATCAGGACACTGTTACAGGATATTCACACTGTCAGAAAAGCTGGTCTCTTACAAGACATTGTTAAACAAGGAAGCTTAGTATTGTTTCTACAGGACTAAAACTGTATATAAAGAGCTGTATAAATCCAGCTATGTTAGAGGTATGGTAGGGACACAAGTCCTAAGGTAAATAGGTTCATAGGTTCATAGGTTCATACTAGGCTATCTGCCCGAGGGCATTTACAAGCCTAGCCCATCGTTTTGTGGCTTACGCCACCCCTTTAGTATAGGGAACTATACCCATTATTTTGCTGTGCCTCTGTCGAGCAGTGACACTGAGGTAATCCCTGGGGTATATCTGTGATCTCCCATCCATTGGTCAAGATTTCTCTTGAACAAGGCCAGCGAGGTGCTCTGCCTCACATGTACCGGGATTTTGTTCCACAGCATAGGGAGTCTTTGGGTGATGAATCCATCCCTCCAGCACATCCTATTAATAGCCGTGTCGAGGTTTAAGTCTCCTGCCCTTGTGGCTCTGATGGATCTAGATTTTTTGAGGTGAAGCATATTCATCAAATCTGGGTTTGACATGGCCTTGTATGTTAGGCAAAGGTCACCTCTGAGCAAGCGGTGGCGACTGAATAGAGCTGGAGTTCTTTCAGTCGGGCAGCATAGGACAGATTTTTGAGACCCTTTATCCTTTTGGTGAGGAACTTTTGTGGCCTCTCCAGCTGCTGCAAGTGTCGGGTCGGATACATTCTGAATGGGGCATTGTACTCAATCATTGGTCTGATGAGTGATGAGTAAAGGGAGACTATGACCTCCCTTGATCTAGATGAGAATCCCTTCATGATAAGGTGGGCAATGTAGAAGGTCTTCCTAACTACTTTAGCTACATGGGTGTCGAATGACAGGCTACTATCAACCTGGGTCCCCAGGTCCCTGATAACTTCTTCTGTGCTCAGTGGATTGCCACCTATTTGGTAGCTAGGGGTAACCTTGTTTTTCCGAAGGGTATGACTATGCATTTTTTGGCATTTAACTTTAGGCCGTGGCTCTGGCACCAGTTATCCATTTCTGTGAGACCCTTCTGAAGAATATCTGTGTCAGATGTGTTTTCTACTATGGCGCCCAGTTTGCAGTCATCTGCAAACTTTGTCAGCCATAACCCTCCTGTGTTTGCTTGTACTTGAAAAGTAGATGCCAAACAAGAGTGGGCCCAGGACTGAGCCCTGTGGGACACCACTTGTGACAGGCTTTGAGTCTGACATGGCGCCAGCAACTCTGACCCTGTGGGTTCTGTCACTCAGCCAGTTTGCAACCCATCTTGTGATGTATGGGTTAACATTTAAGCTGATGAGTTTTTCAATGATACCCGAGTGGGGTATTGTATCGAAGGCCTTAGCCAGATCGAGGTAGGCTGTATGGACTGCCTTTCCCTCATCAATGGCTTTGGTGACTGTTTCAAAAAGTCAACCAAGTTTAAAAGGCATGATCTGCCTTTGACAAAGCCAAACTGGGTTGGATCCAAAGTCTGCAAATTCCCTATGTCTTTATTTATGAGGTCCATTATGATCCTCTCCATGGCTTTGCAGATAAGGCTTGTCAAGCTAATGGGCCGGTAATTTCCAGGGTCGGTGGAGGCACCGCCTTTGTGAAGTGGGACCACAGTTGCAGTGCGCCACTCCCTGGGTACGTATCCAGAGGTAAGACTTTGATTAAACAGCTGTCCTAGCTGTGGGTTTAATTCCTCATTGCGTTCGTGGAGCACACAGCCGGGGACACCATCAGGTCCCATGGATGCTGTGTTTTGCTTTGGCAAGAGCAGTTCTTACTTGTGTGCTGGAGATGTTTGGGGGCTGCAATCGTTTGGTATAGATATCTCTCCTTTTGGGGAGAAGTTTGCACTGAACCTGTCAGCCAGTATGTTGGCAATGTCTGTAGGATCAGTAATCTTCACATCATTTTGAACTAGTTCTGAGCATATCTGGGAGTTTCCTCCCAGGTTTCTAACATAGCTAAAGAAGGCCTTATGATTGTCTTTTGAGTCTTTAGCTATTTTTCTCTCGAAATTTGCTTTGGATGATTTTATGAGAGCTCTTAGTTTTTTACTTATAGTGATCAAGGGTGTCTTACTTTTTAAGGATATTGCTCTATCTTGTAGTAGCTTCCTCCTTTTGTTGTAGAGTTTGTTTATGGCTGGGGTCCACCAGACTGGACGCTTGCCTTTGGTACAAAGAGTCTTTGTTTTGCTTGGGATTGCCTTATCCATGCAGTCCTGCAGGTGCTGGTAGAAGGCATTTGTAAGTGATTCAGCGGCTTGAGTACTGTTTTCCGCCAGCTCGGGGGCCTTAAAGGAGACCACACTAGTCTTTAGAAGTGTGAAGTCGGCTTTTGAGAAGTTCTTTACTGTGGTCTTTTTTATTTCAGGTGGGGGTGGGATGAGGACCTCCAGCGAGATTAGTTTGTGATCTGATCTCACCAGTGAAGGGTATACTTCCAGTGTTGAACATTGTGCTCCCATGTTCGTGATGATGAGATCAAGTATGTTATCTCCTCTTGTGGGATGGTGATTAGTTGTTCCATGGCATTTGAGTTTATGAATTCCAGGAACTTTTGGGCTAGGGTGTTTGGGCTTGAGTAGTGTTCCCAGTCTATATTAGGGTAATTGAAGTCACCTAGTATGATGGTGTTTGGTGATACATTTATCCCCTCTAGTGTTTTCAGGAAGGCCATGTGAGGTTCCTGAGTTTGTGAGGGTGGCCTGTAACATGCTGCAATTTGCAGAGCAGTCTTGCCTATGGTTAATTGCACCTGGATGGTCTCCGATGCATTGTGCGTTGCCACCAGTCTTGAGGTGTGGGTGTCCTTGATGAATATGGATACCCCCCCTCCTTTCTTGGTATTGTCCGGATGTTGGGGCCGGAACGCATGATATGAGGTAAAACCTGATAGCGCTGGGGTGCTCTCAGGAGCCTTGAACCAGGTTTCTGTCACAGCACAGACATCAATGTTCTCCATACTGAGAAGGGCCTCGAGTGTGTGCATTTTGAGATTTAGACTTCTGGCATTGAGCAGCATTACCCTTAGTTTTTTTCCTTTTTTGTGTTCTAGGGTGATAGGTTTAGAATTTGAGCCTTGCCTAAAAAAGGCACTATGGGGGTGGCAAGAGCCTTTGCCAATATCCGGAATCCCAGGGGAGACTGGTGCAAGCCATCCCTTGCGAAGCAGCGTGGCTTGTCCAGCATGTCATCCCAGGCAGACAGACACTGGATCCCCTTTGAATGACACCAGTGTTTAAGCCAATTGTTAAAGCTGATCATCTTATCTCTGTATTGTGGCATCATTCTTGGTGAAGGTAGGATACTGCTCAAGGTCAGGGTCATACCTGCCTGGGCTACATAATCAGAGAGCTCCTCAATGTCTCTTTTCATGTAGTCCAAGGAGGTACGTCTCAGGTCGTTTACACCAGAGTGGACAATGACTGAGTCATATTTGTACCTGCTGTTGAGAGACCTGAGTGCTTGCGTTATGTGGCGGATTCTAGCGCCCGACAGGCAGCTTACTGTGACCTTCTCCTTACTCAGTCTGGTGAGCGGGACACCAGTGTGTCTGACTATGGAGTCACCAATGACTAGTGTGTCTGGCATTGTGTTTGGCCTTAAGGGCTGTGACTGTTTGACACTCTGACTGTGAGGTCTATGTGTTGCAGGTGTTGTGTTCTGAGGTGGTGGTTGTTTGGGTGTCTGCTTTGGTGGCCTCTGCTGTTTTGGTAGATTTTTGATCAGAGCCTCCGAGTATGTCTTTGTGTGTTTATGTGTATGATTTGAGGTTGTAATGGTACTATGTGAGACTGGGTCTATAGTGTGTGTGGTAACCTTCTCTTCCTGACTGGTCTTGCCAGTCCTATGTTGAGAGAGCTCAGCCTCCAGTTTGGCCGTATAGTTGCATCTCTCGCATGTATTTGTGTTTTGTGGGAGGAGGAGAGGGTTGTCTGTGTACATGAGGCAATTGTAGCATTGCCTCAATATCTCCAGGTTCACCAGCTCAGCAGGAGAGGACACTAGCAACTGATCCCTCGACATGCTAGAAGGATAGACAAAAAAAAACTTTAAAAAAGATTCCGGGGGTCGTGGGTGACCGAGAAATGGGGGTTGCCTTTTGGGGTACTATCTATGACAAGAGTGCCGTATCAAGGTAATAAGTACTGTAGGAGCAAGTGCTAGGTTTAACAGATAGAGAATAGTCTACTTGGAGTCAAGCAGAGATGATCTTTTTAGTTATAGGATACGCTGATTAGATCAGTAGTATAGTTCGAGGAAGGTAGTTTTAAGGGAAAATTTGAAGAGTGGACTTTAGGTAGCCCGAATAGTTTAAACCTGCTTAACCGGCGCGCTGCCCTAGTGTGCAACAGTGGCAGCTCCGCGCTAAATCGCGCTAATGCGCGCTAAAGCGTGCTTTATAGTAGGGGGCTGGAAAAGACAGGAAATGACCCAAAATGGCCAATAAACTACAAGTTACTGCCTTAAACCACTCCTCTGAGGACAAACAGGCAGCTCAGTACTCCCTACTCCCACTAGTGAGTAAAGAAACTACCCCTTGACCAAACAAGGAAAATGGAGAAAACAGGAACCAAGACAAAGCCCAGGGATCAGCAAAATCTGATCACTGGTAAATGTTATATCTCTCACATCATCTGTACTATATGAGAAGTAAAGTTGGAACAGTACTTTTAAGCTGTAACGTGTTTCCGTTTGGCTTATTATAAAAATGTATTGGTTACTGCTCTCTAAAGTTGATGCTGCAAAGTATATTCTCTCATCAGTGTATATTCTGCAAGTTTCTGTATGCAACAGACTGTGAATGCAAATATAACTAGACTTTGAATTTTAACAGAATCCAGCCAGCAAGACTGAGTGTCTTAAGAACACTTCAAATCCATCACACCAAGCAGTAAGCAGCTCCATGTAATTTTTTCAATGGCAAGCTAGCCTGCATTTGAACCTACAATCTGCATTCAACCACAGGAGGAGTGATGGTAAGCCCTGCAGAGGGTCACTTCAGTTAAATTGCAGTAACTAACATTTGTACGTATGTGTCAATTCTGAACAGAAGTATTCCAGTTTATGCAGCTTGCAGTAGTACAGTTTTTTAGACGTCTACATCCGGAGTGAGACTGAAGTTCCAGTCGCAGTGCCATAATTTCGCTAAGGAAAGGGGAATATCCACTAGCACAGCAGTCCACTGCCTGTTGTGCTTTCCCAGCTTCTCAAGTGACTTTGAAAAATTTCCAGCCATCTGCAACAACAGCCTGATCACCTGTTTTCTTGCTCACTGGTAAGACTTTTTTTCTACGTCACATTTTTTTTAGTATGGATGCTATCAGGCAGAATTCTAGCAAATGTAAGCCAAGTTTTACTCTTAATGTAGCAGAACAACCAGATAAAATATGGAGTAAATTGCAATGTTGGTATACACAACACATTAGTAAGTGTAAAACCTTGTTAGGGCAAGTTGACATACCAGCATTATGTAAGTGGATTGTAACATTTGATTGGTATTTGCAACAAAAAAATGAAGTATATCATAGTAAATGTTTATTGTGTGATTCAAAGGAAACTGCGTTTTGTGTAATATGCCATAAACAAGTATTGCATGATATTGCTAAAAAAACTAGACTGTGCAGACAGATCTGTTCATGATAAAGAATTAATTAATAATACACAGTTTTCATTATATCCAGATGTAAAGCAGTTATGTCCTGTCAGTACATTAATTTCTGAATTACAACAACAATCAAATCTGTTATTGACAGAGTCCCCTGTAGATCTTGTAACTCCCTTTAAAATTATGTACAAGCATGGAATGATGCCACGGCTACACATACAGATGAGGACAGAAACAAAGTTTATGATACATTGACAGAAGACTTTAATAAGTTTTTAAAAGAGAAACAAAATGAATTTAAAATGTTCAAAACTGACATTCAAGATCTCTGTCAAAAGTGCATAGGAGCTCTGCAGTCAACAGAGGAATCCAATAACAGGTATCATATATCCCTTAAACACTTACAGGTAGAAATGACAGACCTTAAACAGCATCTGAAGGAAAAGGAAGAAGAATTAGATGAATTAACAGAGACTAACCTCCAAAATACTATTTTGATATCCCAGCTTAAAGAAGAGTTAAAAAACACAAAACCAGTCCAAATTATAGAACAGGGACAGGGAACCACTACAGATTTATATACGCAGTCTAGATTATTACAGAGTTTACCACAGTGGAATGATAAAAAAGGCATATTTTATAACATGCTTACATTTGAAGAATGGGTGGCATATACAGCAGGATCTGATATATGGACAGATGCATTACTTAGATGTTTCTGGATTTTCATTCCCAAATGTTTTAAAACTTTCATACAATTAAAGCAAGATGATTATCAGTTGAACACTAAAGTAGGACGTATGACAGCCATTTTAATGGCATTTACACAAGGGCAGCCTCTCACAGCCAAATTATTAGATAATTTTAAAATTACTATCACAGATAAATTAATGGAACAAAGTGATCATTTTAGACTTGCATTTCAAATCATATATAAAAAAACAGACAGAGACATGGGAAAAAGAGACATACAAAAACAGCTAATACATTGCTTCTTAGAACAAGTCAAAGGGGTTCCAGGGGATATTAAATGTATCTACGAAGAACATTCTGATACCCTCACTGATTTGGTACAAAAACTAATGAGGGGACGGACTATGGCCGATGATGGGACTTTATACTCACACCATATCTTTGCATGTGAAGATAATAGTGAGCCATTTGAAGTAATTGGTGAAGTCAAAAACAGGGGAAGGCAAAGATGGTGTGACCAACCACCAGCAGAAAGAGCTGTGTCAGCACCACCAGCTCCTGCCTCTATGCTTGTAGTACCAGGATCAAGCACAGGTAATGAGCAAAAGGCACCAACATGCTTCTTTTGTAAAAAAATAGGACACGTTAAGCAAAATTGTGATCATTACAAAGCCTGGCGCAAAAAGAAAGAAGAACAGGGAGTGTTTCCAAAAAGAGAGCAAACAAATTTACAAGAAAAGTCAGAAAAACAGGATCATGTACAAAAACCTTACAATAGTAGTAAAAACAGTTATAAGAGCCATCAATATACAGGAAAAGTGAAAGTATGCCCGGTAGATTTTCAAACAGTTTCACCTGTAAATCCAAAACATTTGATAGAACAGGCTGAAGGAATAGCTAGGCAACAGTTAAAAAAAGAGATTGAAAAACCTAAATATGTAGATCATTCAGACACAGAAGAAGATGATAAACAAAAACATGAGGTGTGTCATATTGCATTTGATAATAAAGGAGAGGATGAGTGGATTTCCTTACAATAGGGATGTGCCCCCCCTACTCTGGTATCTTTCCTGACTACCTTTAAAAAGGGTCGAGATGGACGACCACTGATTAATATTTGGGTAGAGGGGTCACTGTGGAAAAATGTCTTAATAGACACAGGAGCAGCAGTATCTGTCACAAACAGACAGTTACCAGTAAATCCTATAAAAAAGGTTTGCATTTCAGCATTTAATGGCACAGGATGCTATGCAGTGAGTAGCCAAAATGTGGACATAAAGTTTAGTCAAGAGGGACAAATATGGAAGGGTGCATTTTTAGTGCATCCATCTTGCACAAATACCATTATTGGTATGGACATTCTAGGACCTTTAGGCATAGTAATTGATTTACCTAATGAAATTCTGTGGATGGGAGACAAACAACAAAGAGAGGAAGAGCAAAATACAGGTTGCTATGCAGTCTCTCTACCTGACAAACCTGAAAAACCTACAGGCTATATAAATACAGACAGTGAGGATGTATGGAAGCATTTACAACAGCAATTCCCAAATCTATGGTCCAAGGGTCCCAGTGATTGTGGGAAACTAGAAAGCCCAGTAGGAATAGGAAGTGATCAGGACTATATACCACCTTTTCAAAAACAATATCCTATTCCTAGGGAAGCAGAAGAACATATGGAAAAATGTATTGCAGAATGGGAAAGAGAAGAGATTATACAAAAAGGCAACAGTCCTACAAATTCACCAATCTGGCCAATTAAGAAAAAAAGATGGTAGTTATCGTCTTGTTATTGATTTACAAAAGGTTAATCAATATACCACTCCTAGAGCACACTTGATTCCAGGAGTCCCAGAGTTGGCTGCACATATTAAGCCACAAAGTAAGTGGTTTACAGTAATAGATTTAGCAAATGTTTTTTTTGCAGTGCCACTCAGGAAAAAAGATTGGCCAAGATTTGCCTTTACATTTAAAAACCAGAAATATGTTATGACAAGGTTACCACAAGGGTTTCAAAACAGTCCAGTTATTTTTCATCAGACAGTAGGATCCATTCTACAACATTTGGAAAAGGATGATTCAGTAATACATTACATTGATGATATTTTAATTCAGTCAGAAACAGTAGAGGAGCATGTACGGCTTCTTAAGAGAGTTTTTCATACTCTACAGCAAGCAGGGTTTAAGGTTAAAAGTGAAAAAATTCAGTTTATGACACAAAAAGTTAAGTTTCTAGGTACTATTATAAAACCAACAGGAAGATCTCCTTGCCCTGTACGTGTACAAGGCATTTTACAAATGGAAAAGCCACTGACTATAGCAGACTTACATAAATTCATGGGAATCATGAATTACAATAGGGAATTTATAGAGGATTATGCAGCCGGGCCTGCTCCCCTATACAAAATGTTACATGAACAAAAGAACTCCACCTTTTTAGAGTGGGGATCTCATGAAGAGGAGGCATTTTCACAGATAAAAATAAAACTAGCACAAGCTACAGAACTAATAGCGCCCACTCCAAGGTTACCATTTGTGTTACAAGCAGCAGCAGGAAAAAAACACTGTCTGTGGTACTACTACAGGAATGGCCACATGGTAGTGACAACAGAATGGAAAAAAACATTACGCCCAGTCACTTTCTTTAGCAGAAAGATGGCTCCAGTGGAATTGGGTTACCATCCATGTATACAGCAGTTATTAGCCATTTACTGGGGTATTAAACAAACTGAATATTTGACCGTATTTTCCAGCATTATAGTACAAACACCACATCAAGCTGTAAAAGCTTTGATAGACAGTTTTGAAATGAATAAAATTACAGATGGTATTAGTCAGGCAGTCTTTGCAAAATGGATGGCACTTTTGGAATGAAAACTGTTACTATACAGACAGGGGGTAAATACCATTTGTCAAACCATATGGGATATGAAGGAAAACAGCATAACTGTTTAGAAAATATAATGTCACCTGAGGTGCAATTTTAGCATCTGATTTTGATCACTTTAAGCCATCCATCTTTGTGGATGGAGCACGATATTGGGACCAAGGCAGATACTGGACAGGATTTGCCATAGTTCCAGAGAATCCACAATTGGGTTCTCCTGAACTAATCAAATTACCAGGGCATATGTCAGCTCAAAGAGCTGAACTGGAGGCAGTATTGTATGTGCTAAAGTATTACAATCCTATTAACATTTTTTCAGATAGTGCTTATGTAGTAAATTCTTTAAGACTACATATGGAAACCTGGGTAAGACGAGGATTTGTGGATAGTGTAGGTAAACCATTACGGCATGCTGAAGTATTAAAAGACATATATAAAGTTATAACAATGTCAAAACAACAAGGACAGTATAGCATCTTAAAAGTAAAAGCACATCAAAAGCCAACCAGTGAAACTTACAGATTAAATGTGTTAGCTGACACCTTGGCCAAACAAGCAGCACAAAATGGAAAAGAACTTCCAGAATATGAGTATGCCAATGTAGAAGTTAGTGTCTTAAAAGAGCTAGATAAAGAGTCAATAGAGAAAGACCTTGTAAATATAGAAAAACAACAGGGCTTAAAAGAAGAAACCGATCAGTGCAGATTGGCAGGCATACCACCAAAGGAGTACTATGCATACACGACCTCCAAAGGGTTACAGTTGCCATATGTACCATTTCAGTTGGCACGCCAGTTGGTCAAGTTAAATCACCAAATACTGGGCCATATAGGAACTGATAAGTTATGGGCAGTTGTAAAAGAAAAGTATTGGAACACAAATTTAAAAAAGGTCTGCAAACTGATTATAGAAGAATGTTTAATCAGTCTTCAGGTAAATGCTAAAAGCAAAAGGCCTCAGTCAATACAGTTCGTAAACGACTACAAGATGGAGCACAAACTAGTGCCACAGGGTTGCAATTATAGTGACCTATCTTTCTAATAATTTAAGTCTTTGTCCTTTGTAATGTAAATGAATATCTGTAGCAACCACTATGGAGGAATGTACTTTTAATCCCTGACTCTATATATCGCTTCACCTTGGCACCCCCAGGTGAGTAGAAACAATGGAACAAACACAGAATGAAGACAGTACAAATAACGAAGCTGCAGATTATGTGCAGCAGCTTGTAGATGGTGTCTGATACAAGAGAGACAGATGTAGTGATGCAGAGTGAGAATGGTTAATTGTAATCCCTGTACTGCAATTAAATACTGCAGAGCAAATGTGGAAAAAGGGTATCACAGATTACCTGGAACATCTAAGAATGGGCAAGCTAGAGATACGTGGAATATTGTACAGGTGATTGCATGTTTAAATGATGGATCAGGGAGGGTAATACTAGAATGATGAGATAATGCTGAAAGTAAAAAATATTTCTATTTCAAAAGACAGAGAGAGCAGTCAGAAGAAGGAAAAAAAGATAGTGAAAAAAGGAAGAGAGATTTGAGAAGTTTCATTGTTTCATGGTAAATGACACAGAATTACGTTTGATTATTAAAACAAAGCTTGTGGAAAATAAGGGTAGGGAGATGGTTTCAAATAAACTAACACTGTACCCAAGTGGCAGTCATTTTGCAAGGAGTACCTTGTTATTTCATGAGCTACTGACATATGCAGTAGCCATAAGGCCATCGATACTGTGAAAATACACAAACACACACACACACACACACACACACACACACACACACACACACACACAAAAAAAGAAGTGTAATAAATTATGTGACCTTTGAGAGTTTACAGAGCAAGTCAATTTACAGTGTCCCAGATTCCAAAATGAAGTTGCATACCACTCAGTGTGCCAAAGGAAGAGTTCATTAAATGGAGGATGGACCCAGTTCCAAAAACTACCCAAAGTCAAGAGCACAATATAAACAAAAAATGATTGATTTCAATAATTGGCTCAGTTTTCAGTGCCATTCAAAGGGGATCCAGTTCCTGTCAACCTGGGAAGCCATGGTCAACCAACCTCACTGCTTTGCCACAGAGGATTTGCACCTGACACCTCTAGGCTTTTGGCTGCTGGCAAAGGCTCTTGCCTCCCCCATAGTGCATTTTCTTTAGGAAAGGTCTCAAAAACAGCATTACCAATATAAAATTAACTAATCAGAACAAAATAAGGGTCATGCTGCTAAATGCTAGGAGATTAAACCAAAAACTGCACTGCCAGGAAGCACTTCTATCACTAGAAGATGTAGATGTCGGTGCAGTCACAGACACCTGGTTCAAGGCCTCAAAGAGTACTCCAACCTTGCAAGGCTACAATGCCTTTCACACCTTTAGACTGCAAAATGAATGTGTGAAAATCAAAGGAGGCAGTGTTTCAATCTATGTTAGAAATAAATTCACCTCCAGTTTAGACTGGACAGCTCCATGGAGTTACTTCAGGTCCAGGTTATGGAGGGTAAGACACCCATTCAAGTTATAGCCAGTTAGAGATCTTCTTCCTTGGGTCATGATGCCCACAAAACCTACTTGACCAAACTGGAGACAATCCAAATTTTACCAAACACACTGGTTATGGGAAATTTTAATTATCCCACCATCAACTGGGAAACCTACGCTAGCCCTAACTTGCTAGCGCAAAAGTTACATGACTTTGTTAATTCAAATCCTCTGGAATAAATTGTCCATACCCTGACAAGGGAAACAAACATTCTGGACCTGGTCCTCACCAACATGTCAAACAGATCCACTGCTTCAACTGTCGGACCCTCATTAGTTAAAACTGATCACAAATCAGTCACCTTCAAGCAGGCACTAACACCAGAAGTCACAAAGGGTGAAACCAGACTAAAAAACTTCACCAAGGCAACCTATAACCTCCTAGGTGAAGGAATAAATGTATTTCAAGCCCCTCCCCGAGCTGAAAGTGGTAACTACACCAAAGCTTTCACTAAAGCCCTGTACAATCACTTGCATAAGTGTATAAGCTTGGCCGTACCAAAATGAATCAAAGCATGAGCCCCAAGTAAAAACAAGCTGCCATGGTGGACATCCAGCATCAACAAACTTTAAAATAAATGCAAAAAGTTGCTGTCCAAAAAAAACAAAGGCAAATACCCAACAATGGAAAAGAGCCTTCATCAGCCTCAACATGCAAATAAGACTACTTCTCAAATCCTCCAAGGGCTCCTTTGAGAGAAACTTAGCAAGTACAGCCAAGGATAACCATAAGACCTTTTACAGCTACATACATAACCTAAAGGGTATGACCCAAGCATGTGCAGAACTAGTGGCCAATGGTGTCTCTCACACACACACATACACACACACACTGACTCCATAGAGATAGCAAACCTGATGGCGGATAGGTTTGGCAAAAATTTCACTCCCTTATCCCCTCCTAATTTACAACAAACCTTCCCCCATACTCCCACCATTCTACATATCCAAATACCAAGTCCTCAAAGCCTTGTGCAAGGCAAAAAACACAGCCTCTATGGGACCGGGCGACATCCCAGGCTGTCTTCTAAACAGACTAAAACATGAGCTAGCATCACCACTAAATACCCTTTTCAATCATAGCCTAACTACAGGCTTTATTCCAGTGGAATGGAGAACAGCAACAGTTATTCCCCTCCACAAAGATGACCTAGCATCAGTCCTAGGGAATTACAGATCCATAAGCCTGACCAGCCTCATCTGTAAGGCCATGGAACATATCACTATGGGCCTCATAAATAAAGACATAGGTGACCTCCAAACTCTGGATCCTACCCAATTCAGCTTTGTGAAGGGTGGAGTCTGTCTGTTAAATCCAGTGGAATTCTTTAAAAATGTGACCAAAGCCATTGGTGAGGGCAAATCGGTGCACACAGCATAGTTCACCCTGGCAAAGGCTTTCAACACAATCCCAAATTCAGGCATTACCAATAAACTTAGCAAACTGAATGCGGCCCCTTTGTTGTAAGATGCATTGCCATGGCTTGGAAATCAAACACACACTACCAAAGTAGGTGACTCCACATCAACCAGCAGACCTTTTACCAGGGGGGTGCCACAGGGGTCAGTGCCAGGCCCCCTACTGTTTGATATATACTTATCAGAAGTTCAGCTCAAAACTAAGAGGTTGTGACTCACCAAGTTTGCAGACGACTGCAAACTAAGTGCAATCATTGAATCCCCAAATGATGTTAATGTACTCCAGAAGCATCTCACACAGACCAATGACTGGTGTCTTAGTCACTGCCTCAAACTGAATACAAATAAATGCATCATCATTCCCTTTGGCGCAAACAATGCCCCATTACACTATAAAATCAAAAATAATACCCTAAGTACCCATGAAATGAAAATGGACCTGGTATCACAAGTTGACTGTGACCTTAACTTCAACCACCATGTTTATACTGTAGTAAGGAAAGCTTTCTACATAGCACATTTGATTGGTAAAGACAAGAAGTTATAGCCCCCTATACTCGGCACTTATCTGGCCATAATTGAGTATAACTCCCCATTTGGCATGTGCTGTACTAAGCACCTACAGCAATTAGAGAGACCTCAGAGGTTTCTAATAAGGAAGATCCAGGGGCTCCAGCATGTGCCTTACACAGACCAACTAAAGTCCCTTTCACTATACTCCATATCATATAGACTTCTTAGGGCAGACTTATGCCTGGCCTACAGAGCAATCCAACACTCAAACCTAATGAAATTGCTGCATAACCATAAATCAAATGGGACTAGGGCTACCCATTCCAGGGAGTTAAATATGGTCTGTGACTTAAATAGGACATGCTGGAGGGACAGATTTATCTCCCAGCAACTGCTGCATCTTTGGAATAGATTATCAATTCATGTGAAGCAGAGTACCTCTAAGACACAGTTCAAGAGGAACCTGGACGAGTTGATGGGTCACTGTAAATTCTTACTGGGGATAGAGCCCACAATCCTCCTCAACATGGGCAGTCATCACTAAATGCAATCTTGGATATTGACGAACATATAGATGAAACGGCTTAAAATGACCTCGGGATCCATAGCCTAGTAATTTCCTGTGATATGCTAATGAGTATGGTGTATGATAATTGCAGATTCCATGCACATCAGCCTGATTCCAAAACACAATGTATGCTTCCAACTATAACAAAACATGGCAAACTAATACTAGGGCTCATAAGGTATCAGTGCTTACCTGCTCTACTTTTGGAAACAGTTTTCTGTTATGTATTTATTTAGAACCCTAGCTAATGCAGTGATTAATAATGTGCTTGTGTTTTCACACTCATTCATACTGAAGCCAATATAATTATTTGGTGCCCATTTGGTTTTACATTTTTCAAGGACAGTTTTATTTTTATTGTTTTATTTTGTCTTTATTGTGTTCTAAGCTATTTTTAAGGAAAATGACTGCTTTGCACTTTGCAGTCTAACCATTTTTTATGATGTTTTCGCAAACTTGTTGTTTATTGGGATTAGTCAAAAATTTAACAATGGTAAGTATTCTTACTTAATTATTTATTATGGCTATCTGTTATAGCCATGCATTATTATTGATTCTGCACCCATTTGTCTTGCCTAGATTACTAGTCAAAGTGTTTCATCCTTGCAGTAATTTTCATTTATTATGGAAAGATCATGGTGGTCAAAGTGTCGGGCTTTTGAGGTCCATCTCAGGACACATTCCTGTGCTGGACCAGGGATTCCAGTGATACTTTCCAGAGTACAACTGTCAGCTTTCTTGTCTTTTCCTGTATCCAGGGTCCCTTTGATTTATCATGGGTAAATGAAAAGGACTCAGTCTCTTTTGACTGTTATGCCAGGTCAATACATTATAATCAGGGCGTTCTTTTTTATTTATTGTTTATTTATTGTCATTTCTTAACTGGGTTGGCCCAAATGAGCCAAAGGCCCATTTTCAGTGGAGATCCGAGAAAGAAAGCTCCAATTACAATAACAGACATGCCAAAAAACAGTAATTAATACAAAGACTAAAAATTACAAAAGTAATATTAACAAGAAACATGGATATAAAATGAAATCAACAAAGACAATATATTTATACATATAAGTTTCAAAAAATCCAATACAATAGCAACAGAATAATCCTCGAGTAGGAATATTTACAAGAACCTGATTGTAGATATACTGTAAGGAAGAGCAAGAAAGAAACGCAGATAAAAAGAGAGAAAAAACTTAAAGTAATAAAAAGTATAATTTAGGAAAAAATTAACTGTTGTGTGATGCTGAGCTGGTATTTATAACTGAGACCTGGCTGAATGAGAATTTTGGTCCTGATCTAACTGCTGCTATACCACCTGGCATCTCAGTTATACACTATCCTAGGAGGGGTAGGATCTGAGGTGGGATTGTGTTTTTAGTGTTAGTAGGGTTGGGTTGACCAGAGTGGCCATGAGACAGACTATTTCTTTTGAACATGTCCTGGTTGCAGGAGCAAGTAGTTGTTTCCTCCTTGTCTACCACCCACCAGATAGCACAAGGACAGGAGTTTACTGATTTATTTCTCAACTTAGTTTTGGGCCATTGGAACATTATGGTGTTGGGGGACTTCAGCATGTGTGCCAATGACAAAACTGTACCTCTTGCCCATGAATTCTGCTGAATTATGAAACATTTTTGTTTTTTTATTTTGGTAATTACCTCTGCAACTCCCAAACTCAGACTTTCTCTGGATTGGGTCTTTCTGCTTGACTTGGCCACTTTGAAACTAGTGGTGGAATAGGTATCATGGTCTGACCACTTCCTTATTCAGTTTAAGTTAGCCCTACCCAACTTAAGCCCCCCCCCCCGTCTTGAAGTGATGGAGGTTTGCAACATAGATCAGATTACTACTGACACTTTGTCTCATGCTCTCACTCAGTTGCACCAGGTGAGTTGGGTGGCTCTGTGGATGTCATGGTGGAGGAATATAATATCTCACTGAGCCATGTTTTAGATTTCTTAGCCCTGGACCATGTTTACTCTGTCTCCACTAAGAGATGCAAACCTTGATTTGGTTATTCGCTTCGCATTTTGAAAGGAGCAGGCCACAGGATGCAATGACAATGGTGTCAAGCTGGCCTTTGGCGTGACAAGATTGAGCTTGATGAGCATTACACCAACTATCAAGCAGAAATTTCCCATATAAAGTCAGAATATCTGTCAAGGGAAATCACTTTGGTGGCTAATTGACTAGCTAGATTCTTTTGAGTGGTAGAGAGGCTGTGCAGCCCACCCAGTCTGGCCATCAGAGGTGTATTATCAACAGATGAATATGAAGCAACTGCTTAGTTTATCACTGACAAGACTGCCTCCATCAAATTGGCCCTTATGCTGGCTTTGTGGAGCAGTAAGTGCTTCCATTACTTTAAACTCTTTGTCAGTGGTCGATAATCCAGATTTTGGCGAGTTCAATGCTGTTATTGTTAACAGTCTGCGAGCAACAACATGCAGATTTGATCCTTATCCATCAATGCTAGATTTGACTAGCTTTGGAGCGCAAGGGGGCAATGATTTATTGGGTCCTGGTAGGTTCTCTGAGGGAAAGGGATTTTCCTTTAGCCTGGAAAGAAGCATTGGTCATCACCCCCAATCTCTAATCTTCACTTTTTAGGAAAGTTATTGAGAAAGTTGTTTACAAGCAGCTGGAATTGTATCTCTATAGTAGTGTACTTATGGTCCTATTCCATTCAGGCTTTTGAACTCACCAAAGCACTGAAATGGCTCTAATTAGAGTGGCTAATGATTTCCTTATGACAAGAAATTGGTGGCACTGTACTTTGTTGGTCATCCTGGATCTCTCTTCAATTTTTGACACAGTGGATCATGGCATCCTAACAGAATGCCTGTATTCATATTGTGAAATTACTGCTATGGTTCTTGACTGGTTTTCTTCTTACCTATTCTAACTGAACATATATAGAGCCTGTTCTGGACTCAATTCATCCCCCTCTCACCATTTTGAATGTGGGATTCCAGAAGGTTCTATACTGGGCCCATTTTTATTCATTATGTATATGCTTTCCATAGGAGCTCTATTGAGGGTGAAACGTTTAGCATACCTTAGTTACACAGATAACACTCAAATTTATTTCTACTTTCCCCAGGAAGCAATGGCATGTACTATTTCCTTGAATGATGACACTGAAGCAATTCATACCTGGCTAAATATAAACACTTAAAACCAAACACCAATAAGACTGAGGACATGGCTGTTCTTGCAGCTCTCAGAGATTCTTCCATCCCTGCCTTACCAAATTATATTCTATATAGGGGAGATAGACTTGAGTTTGTGCAACGGGTTATAAATCTTGGAATTATTCTTGACTCTCAGCTTACATTTCAGGACTAGGTGTCAACTGTAGTAAATTCTTCCTTTTTTCACCTGAGAAATGTCTCCTGTATTAAGCCCCTAACAGCTCACTTGGATCTCTCAACTGTTGTTCATGCAGTGGTCTCCTCCAGACTAGACTACTGCATTTTTTTTTTTACTTGGGACTGCCTATCACTGAGTTTGACCATTTACAGATCATGCAAGACTCATCGGCAAAATTATGTATGGGTGCTTTGCATTGCCAACATAATACACCTACTCAGTACATTCTACACTGACTTCCAATCTATTTTATGACTATTTTTAAAGCTCTAGTGCTAGTTTGTGTAGTCAAAAAATGGGTCCTTGCTATTTGAAGGAGCTTAATGAGGCCTACCGCCCTTTGTGGACTTTGTGTTCATTCTATGAGGGGCTGCTAATGCTTCCACTAGTGAACTTGGAATCTTGTTTTCACTTTTTTCTCTATCAAACCCCTTACCTGTGGAACCCATTACCTTGATGGGTACAAAATGGCCCCAAGCTGACTGGTTTCAGGCATGCTTTAAAAGCTTGCTTATTTGACTTAACTTATAAATAATGATGGTTCATAGATATGTACTAGGCTAGCTGTCCTTGTGGGCCACTCTAAGCCTAGCCAATTTCCCTTTCAAAGGTGAGAATCAAACCCTCTACCATATGAGTGTGATGAGAACACATTAACCATTATGCCAACACCCAACCAAAATGGCAGTTGATGTTTGTGGTTTGTTGTCTTTGTATTTTGTTAATTTTTACCTACCAACGTTATGGCAAGCATTAGTTGAAATTCACATGTGCTTGATTTGCCATTTACAAATAAAAGAGATATTGAGAAATCTAACTGGAAATTCTACACAAATAGTACACATAATGACGTATGCTGACAATGTAGTACAGCATGCTAGGGTTTTATAAAGTATATTTGAGAATGATCTACAAATGTATACTTATATTTGCAATCAACCAGCATGAAGTGAGAAGGGCTGAAGTTAAACCAGTTCTGTAATCAAGAAATAATAGACAGATACAGAGGGGGATAACTCTGTCCCAGTAGAAAGAAAGGTGTATTTCACTCATGATATACTGGCATCATGTACATTCCAGCAACATGTGACAGACACCATAGGGTTGTCCCAAATATCTGCTAGTCACATACTAGGGCAGTCCCTGGAAGTCATGTATACCAATGTATCTGGGTTCATTCATTTTCCAGCAATATCTAGAGAGCAGCACGTTGCTGTGGAATGCTTCTATTCCATAGCCAGCTCCTGTGTATTCTTGGTAAAATTGATGGTGGTTTTGTTCCAATCAAAACCCATCTAGAGACAATGCAGAATGTTACCTTAAGAGAAAAGGGTGGCCATCACTTAGTTGTGAGTTAGTGTGCTCAGTAGACAGCCTAATTATTAACCAGATGGAAAAAACACCCCAGAAGCATGCGTATTTAGCTATTTGGAAAAGTGTCCCATGGGGATTTTTACAAGAGGCAGAGATACCAGATGACTGCTACTTGGTAGGTTCACCTGTATATGACAAAGTTGTTCAATGATTCTATACTGTGGTATGAAGCAGCCATGCTAATGTTTTGCCCATTTATTCTAACAGAGCCCTGAATTCAGACACCATTCTGAGCTCCATCAATGCCTGCTGAGGATGCAATCAAGGGATAACACACCGTGACATGAAACGCCACCTAGTAATTGTTTGGATTACTGAAATCATGGTTTAGATGTCTGGACACATTCAGGGGTGCACTACAGTACACACCACAAAAGACTGAATAAATAGTTATCATCAGAGGCACAGCTGGCATTTAAAACAACTAGGGCTGTCCCACAAAATGTGTCCCCACCTCCATAGTAAAAAAAAAAAAAGGTCCAATCCAATAGACTACTTAGCACATTTCCCCTCCCTCCACAGCTCTTAATTTAAAGAGCAAAAAAAAAATCCACTCTAATACACTGCCCACAGCAATCTAAAACCAAGCACACAACCTTCCAGGTACTTGGCCCCTCTCTGCCACAACTCTTCACTGGAACAGCCAGAAAGAGAAAAAAAATATTTGTTACATTTTTAAACTGCAGCTAGTCAATTGCTACATTTGTAGAAATCAGCTTGCTTCAGCTTACCCCACACAAAGCGCTAAAGTGGTGAAGTTGCTTTCTGTACTGGCATTCAGAAATGTCAGTATGGAAAGAATACAGAAATAGCACTTCACAATTCTACCCTCCTTGTACCCAGGGCAGCTGCCACCTTCACCCCACCCTTGCTAAGTACTGGTCACCATGAGTGCCATGCAGCACAACATGACCACATTTAAGCACAGTGGCCTGTCATATGCACTGATAATCTACCCCAAGAACACTTCATATCTGAAGAGAAAATGGGATAATTAAGAGGACTCAAAGGGCAGATTATCCAGGTGTAGAGGATGAAGGGTGGGGCCATATATGCTGGGTCAGCAATGCGGCAATGTCTGGATCAGAACTTTGAGTCACAATTCACCAGATGTACATTTATACATGGATAAACATGTGATATATATCCCACTAGTGTCTCCATACCAACACCACACATAACAGCCACAGTAATATATCTGTGATTTGTACATGGTTAATGTCATATATGACATACAAGGATTTAAATTGTATCTAGCTGCATCATACATATACCATGTGGTACAACTACACAGAATTTCTGAGGATGCCTGCATGAAATTGCACAACTGTTAGAGAGGTAGGAATGTAGGACAGGTGCAGCCACTACTGGAGACACACTTGTATGTATATGTCCCTCATGTGGTCAATGCAAGTATAAGACATAAGATCAAGGTCTGCATTGCATATGTGGACTGTCGTGTGTATGTGCTACACTGTGTGTGTGTGTCTGTGTGTGTGTGTGTGTGTGTGTGTGTGTGTGTGTGTGTGAGATCAGCTGTTGCTGTGTGATAGAGGGGCATAGCAGACTCCATTGTGCAAAGAATGGTGCAAAAGGTAAGTATGGTAGAAACACATAACTCAAATAATGCATCATCAGCAGTGTATGCCTGAAATGATGCCATATTTTAGGTTGTACACTGTGTCAAGGCAAAATCTAAAATGCGCATACTTCATGCTAGATATGTGCTATGCAGGACACAGTCAACTCAAGGACTGCACATAGTACCCCAGACAGAAATTCTATGGCACTTAAGCCAAGACTATAACTGACAGTCACTGACATAGGAGAGCACCACTATATGATACAGCTGTAAATTTAAGTTTAGTATGGAAAACATGGCAAAGTCAAATTGTGAGGATAAACACACAACCTAGTGTTACTAGGATAATATGTACTAAATTAAAAATGAAAAGGGTTATTCTCACATAAAGAAAACTTTATATTTTCCTCACATGTGGATAACACATGCCATTTTTGCTTAATTACAATCTTTGTTTAGTTTATTTAGTTATTCAGGGTAGTGCCCATGTCTGGACATGTATGGAGACACACATAGATCCAATATTCATGTTGTATCATACATCATTGCATACTGATCGTGTAGGACAAGGCACATATGACCCAGTTACTATTGCTGCACTGCTCAAGCAGAACCGAGACAAGCTTCTCTACAGAGCATGTAAGTGATGCCAACTACCTCAATGTGCAGTCAGTGCTGCCATGGCTTCATCATGCCTGGGCTCCCAGCTCACCACTACTGTTAGACTCATGTGGGGATAGTCAGCCATGGTCTTCTTCTTCTTGACCAGCAGCTCATCATCATCATAAGCATCATCATCATCAGCATCAACCCCTATTTCCCATTTTCTACATAGGGTTGGGGTGTCATGTCAACTGTTACCACCTCTCACTACTCAATACCACTTTCAGCCCTTCTTCAACACAGATGAATGACTGTCACAGGTCTTCTGTCACACAATCCATCCACCTCTTTGCTTGATGCCCTTGTTTCCTCTTGCCTGTTCCAAATCAAAGCCTCTTGCCTGTTCCAAATCTTCTTCACTAGATTGTCTTCTCCTTTTCTGCATGTGCCTAAACAACCGTAATATGTTCTCTTTGACCTTTTCTGCAATAGGAGCTACTTTGGCTTCTGCCCTTAAGGTTTTATTACTTGTTTATCTATTTATTTATTTATTTTTCATTTGTTTACTGAGTCAGTCCAACTGGACACAAGGTGACCATTTTCAGAGGAGGCCCGGGGAGAAAAGCTCCAATTACATAGTTAAAAATTATAAAAAAATAATAAAAATAATAAAAAAAATATATAAACATAGCTATTTTGTACAAAGAGCATAGAACATATAAAAGGAGTAAAAATTAGAGTTTTACAATTAATGCAGCATACAGTGGTTAGAATATTGAGAAACAATTAAACAAGATATTATACAACAAATATAGAATTGCTTGAACATAAATTCAAAAAGAAGTTTTCATAGACTAACAGGGTCATAAACTGGAAATAATAACTATAAAGGTGGCCTAAACACCTGGTTCACAGTACTATGCACTAAGTGAAACTACACAGTACACCTGTGATCTAGGGATGTTGAAAGTCAGGAACAGGTGAAATTAGTCTGGTACTGTACAGGAACATATCCAAGTTTTGAACAGGAGGTCTTTTAGTAGGGATTTGAAAGTATGTTTACTATTTAGACATTTAATGTCAGGGCAAGAAAGTTCCAGGCCTTAGCAACTGCACAGGAATAAAGAGATTGGCCTGAGCTATGTAAGCACTTGTTAACAGTCAGTAGGGCAATACTGGAAGATCTTAGTTGATGCGCAGTATTATGGAAGGTGAGCAGACCAGAGAGGGCAGGTATTTTATTTGGTTGGTATAGCAGTTGATGGGTCAGGATAAGTTGACTGTATTTTAGTATGTTAGGGACTTCTAACCATCCTAGTTGTCTTAGGGAGAGGCAGTGATAAGAACGAAACTTAGCATTGGTTGCACATTTTGAGATTTTATTGTGGCAGGTAGATAGTTTCAGAAGGTCAGATTTGTTTAGGTTAGTTAGAACTGGGGAAGCGTATAGTAAAGTGGAGAGTAGATGGGTATGAGAGATAGTGATTCGGGATTTCTGTGTAAGGAAGCTCTTACAGCGGTAGAGTGAACCTAGTTTTTCTGAACTTTGGCAATTGTTAGTGCTATATGTTTGTCAAATTTTAGGTTTTGGTCAACAGTTACGGGTCTATATTATAAGATCAACGGTTGAAAACATCGAACAACATATGGTCGACACCATATGGTCGATGTCTTCAAACATCAACCTTATAAAAAGACAAAATAAAAAAAATAAAAAAGTACCCTAACTGGTTTAAGAGGGGGGCAAGCCCCCCGTGTATCCCCCACACCCCCCGCTACTTAAATATACCAACTCTGAGACCGCACTCCATTGCAGTAAATGGAAATCTCCCCTTACAGAGATTTCCGTTTACATGGTCGAGTTTCTGAGCATTCGATATTCTCGTCCCAACAATGTCAGATTCAACATTGCCAGCTTTCGAGAATATAATATAGACCCATGGTTAAACCCAGTAGTTTGGCTTAGGTTACTGGTGTGATAAGGGTATTATTGGAGGATGTCATTGAGAATGGCGAGGTAGGGTGAAAGTTTTGGATGGGTGGAAGATCATGAGTTGGGTCTTAGATAAGTTTAGTATGAGTTGGGAGGAATTTAGCCATTTTTCTATAGTAGTGAAGGCTTCCTGGGTTCTGTCTTGGAGTAACTGTAGTGAGGGCGCTGTCCTCATTTCTTTGTCTGTCCCACAGTGTGCATCCTGCCACTCAACTCAGGCAGTTCATCTCCATCACCTCTAACTTCCTCAATTGCTCTGCCTTTACTACCATAAAGTAATACTGGTTGCAATACTATTTTTTACACCTTAATTTTCAGCTTCTTGGACATTCTTCTGTTATATACAACAGCTGACATTCTCTGCCAGTTGGCTGCAGCACCTCTGATTCTAGCTTTGGCCTCCTTATTCAGACTTCCCTTCTCCTTAACCATGCACCCCTGATACTTGAAGCTGTTAACTATTTTCCTTTCTATTTTAATTCTCAGCTTCTTCTGAACTCCACCATTTGCTGCTATTAAAACTGTATTATATGTAGTCAGTTTCATCCCATGTGTTTTCAGTTTTGTATTCTATTCCCCTATCTTTTGCTGAAGTTCTTGCTGAGACTCTGCCTGTAATAACACATTGTCTGCATACAGCAGTTTTGTTGAGCTGTCTACTCTGATCGGTTTGCTAATGCAGTCCATCACCAGTATTAATAGCAGTGGTCTCAGAGCTGAACCTTGGTGCACCCCCCACTCCCACTGGGAACTCCTCTGTAAGGCCAAACACTGTACTTGAGTCATTGGGTCCTTGTACATAGCTTTCACTTACTCTGCCAGTGTTTTTGGGATTTTGAACCACCACGGGACTGCCAAATTAACTTTCTTGGGATCTTGTCATATGCTTTCTCTAAGCCTAGGAATGTCCAGTTGGACTCTTTCCTCATCCCTAGCTTATTCTTAATTATCAGTTTCACTGCAAACATCAGGTGAGTTCTGCTGCATCCTGATCTGAATATGAACTGCCCATCTCCCATTTTACTTTCTACTAGTCTGTGTATTAATTTATCAATCACCCTGCCCAGAACTTTCATGCAGTATGACAGGAATTTGATACCTCTATACTGCCCACAGTTATGAATGCCCTTTTTGTTCTTACACACTGGCACTAATGCGGGCGGCCACAGTGGTACAGCGGTTAACGTTGTCGCTTCACAGCAAGAGGTTCTCAGGTTCAATCCTCAGCTGGGGTGCCTTCTGTGCAGAGTCTGCATGTCTTCCCTGTGGTCGCATGGGTTTTCTCTGGGTGCTCCGGTTTCCTCCCACATCCCAAAGACATGCTGTAGGTGGATTGGACACTCTAAAATTGGCCCTAGGTGTGAGTGTGTGCATGTGTGTGCCTTCTGTGGAAGGTTGGGCACCAGGCTGGCAACTCACACCGTAAAACTTTACTGCCAGTCATGAGTGGACAGGTGATCCGCTGTGGTGACCCCTAACCAGGAAAAGCCAAAAGAAGAAGAAGACACTGGCACTAGTGCAGTTATTCTCCAGTCATCTGGGATATGCCTTTCTCTCCACACTGCAATGAGTACTCTCAAGATTCTTTTCTCCGCTGTCTCACTCAGTATCTTTATCACATCTGCTGTGACCTCATCCGAGCCTGCTGCTTTCCCAGACTTCATATTCCAAAGTGCTGTTCTTACTTCTTCTACAGTAGGCTCCACCTCTTTTCTCATTGTAGGCTTTGTCTGAGGCAGTACAGCTTCTAGGATTTTTCTTCATTCAGAAGCTGCTGAAAGTACTCCTTCCATTTACCTCTGATGACCGAATTGTTGCTGGCATCCTTTATGAATGGTGTCTGACTATCTTCTTTATCTTTCACTCTTTGCCTTGCAACCTTATATTTACTTTGTGCTACCTACTGAGTCACTTTCCAGAAGCTGATTAGAGTGCCTCTACTGCCGTGTTCTTTGCAATTGCAACTCCTTTCTTACCTTCTTTGTTAGCCAACCAGTATTCCTTCCTAGCCTGGTCCTTCCTTTCCATCTCCCACTTTTTCCTGCACTTCTTTCTTTTTATGACTTTCCCTGACTTCTGCATTCTACCACCAGCTTTCCCTATGTATATTATTTCCATACCTGGCTTGGCCACAAACATGTCCTGTAGTCCTTACAAATGCTGTTTTGAGGCAGTGCCATTCTTCTTCAACTCTATCTGTTTCTTGTTTTCTTGAGGTGCTAGAGACCTGAGTGATTCCTTGAACTGCTGTGCTTTCTCTCCAGTCAACATCCAGTCTTTAGTCTGGTCTGTGTTGACCTTTGAGCTTTCTCTGACCATCTTGCAGCTGATTGTGGCAACCAGTTGTTTATGCTGAAGGATAACTGTTTCACTGGGATGACATTGCAATCACTGATTCTATCCCAGTGCCCTTTCCTTACTAGGAGGGAGTCTACATGAGTTGCATGTTGGCTGCTCTTGCATGTGGTCTTGTGACTGTCTCTCTTTCTGAACACAATCGTGCCATTTGTCAGACAGAAGTCTAGATGGGCCTTTCCTTCTTTATTTCTGTTGCCCCACCCATGTGGACCCAGAAAGTCCTCATATCCTTTTCTGTCTGTCCTGATAGCTGCATTCACTTCACTCATTATTAACACCAATTCATTCTGCCCTGCTTTATCTAGTAGGTCCTGCAACTGCTGTCTGAATGAACTCTTTTCCTCACTATCACAACCCTGCTGTGGGGCATAGGCTGAAAGTATGAATACTGCTCTATCATTAGGCTGGAGTCTGATTGCCGTGAGTCTGACACTAGTTCTGATTAAATCCCTCACTGCCTTCTGAAGCCTCTTCCCCATTACAATTTGCACACGATTTCTAACCTGTCATCCTGATTAGTATATGCTGAATACCAAGCTAAGTGGCTTTGCTGGATTGTCCTTCCATCTTGTCTCCTGGATACATAAGATGTCCAACCTCCTCTCTGACCAGCAGCTGAAGCTTTGCTCCTGGCAGGCTAGTTTGGTACACTGTCCTCTGAAAGAAATATTTTGAACTATGACACTGTTGCCATCTGAGCAGGACAAGATAAACCCAAGTGAACTATCCTGTGTTTCACTGCTCCTGCTTCCTCTCTGTGCTAGTGTTAAGATCAGTGGATGAGTTCATGGAGGAAGCTGGATGTAAATGATATGCAAGCACAGAGACAAAAAAGACAAAAACAGAAGCACACATTACACATATGCACATAAGGTAGTGAGACTTCAGTCAAACTACCGCACACAACATGCAACAATCTAATTGAAATGAAAACAATCGTGGTCATTATGGCTGAGACCATGCAATATGTAGTGGTCCTGCAACAAAGCACATATGAGCATGCAGGCAGCCCAACACTAAAAGAGGTATACCACTATGACAGATATGTGAACAGTTAACTGGCATGTAATTATCTGAAAAAAAAACTGATGACCCTGACTGATGCCCTATGAAACACATAACATACAGTTGATGTTAATGTGTGACACATTTGTCCATAATTGCGCAATGGTACTTAGCTGATTAAATGCAATGTATACCCTTACATTCTGCAGTAATATAATGTAACACATACCTGGTTGTTATACCTAAGGTTATGCACTGAATGATGGTCCTGTACTATAGGATATATAAGCAAGCAACCACACAAGATTTATGGTGGTACACAACTATAAGAAATAGGAGAATACTTACCTGGCATGTTGTCATCAGAAGACAATCATGAATCTGACCGCTGTGACAAGCCACGGAGTACATAATTGACAACTACTGTGAATGTGTGACACGTTGACCACTAAAGTATACAATGTTATTTAACTTTAAAAAAGGACATATGACAGGGTCTAGCTAAGGTGACCTCAATACCACCAACTGGAATGTGGCAACTATGACAGAAGTGGTGGTGCACAAAACTGTATGTCATCTGATGGAGAAATTGTAGGGTCTCCACCTGTGGTATCTTACTGTCATCTGAAGTAGTTGACATATTTAGTCACACATAGGACCATGTTGGAGCATCAATGACATAGTCGCACAGAGTTTTCTTCTGCCCTACACAGCATTGACCATGATGACAATGTCATTTCCCATCTGATCCCTCCACATTGTTTCTCCATATCACCTGTACTATACAGCAGATGTTTGTGATACTGCTTTAGGACATCAGTGATGATCTCTTACCCAGGAGTAGTAGTTCTCTTTCCTGGAGCATAATCAACTCATCTAGAACATACAAAAGTTTATATGTCAGAAGTATAAATACCAGTTGTGGTACACATATGTAGTGCTTATCTATAGGATAATCAACAAGGGGCACAGGAAAATAATTTTCTTGGGTGGTGAAAGCCAGGGTACCTATTTGGCTAGGCTTATATAGGCCCTAGGGCCAATAGCCTAATACCTACCTATGAACCTTGAACTTATGCATTGTTATGTCACTACATGGCACCATACTCTGTATGGTGAATGTAAAAGAATTAGGAATGAAAATATCATTGTGCTGGCTATGTTCCATCACTGATAACACCTAACATGGTAGTCAACAAACAAAAACATATGTTAAGTTATATGCCTATACATGTGTAACACACTGACATACATGCAATAGATGTGGGGGTTCATATCCATAACTGTGGCACCCTGCAGCTATAAGCCCTTCAAAAGAAACATCACTAGTTCTGTTGGTATTTACTATCAAGGCATATACATTTTTAACTGTGTCTTGGTTTGAGTCTCACAAGGGATATGTGACTAGGCTTAAAATGGCTCGGAAGGGCAGTTAGCTTAGTACTAATCTATTTCTCTATTTCTCTATTTCTTTTCAGTCATGAGCGTATCGGCTCAGACAGTCATCCCCATGTTATGCAGTAGCAAAAGAAATAGCAGGAAGTACACCTGGATTTTATGGATAATACATAACAAAATATTCTGCACACACAGGACTCATACATACCTTAATTACGTAGTGAATGAACAAGAAAGGATGACAGCACATCAGAGGACATTCACAAAGACAGCATTGGGAATACCATCTCAAGGCAGCATCTCAGATAAACAGGAGTCTACCAAACAGTTATCCAGGTCCACCATAAATATGATGACATTTATTGGAGACAACCACTACAATAACATGATTAGGCTAGCAAGGTCCTCAAGGTCCTACAAGATTCCACATGGTAAGATCTTCTCACCACATGTAATAGCTTAACACGTGAGCAATTCTTTAACACTTCATCACTGTAAGATGTTACCACCTATAATAAGTGCATCCAATGTACCTGAGCTACTTTTTAAGAGTCTGTGTACTTGAGTTAGGTTGGTACATGGACATAGTGAAATACATCTATGTATGCAAGTGCAGCTATGATAGTCATTCAATTAAGTTTCCCCAATACATTTTCTTGCAGTACATATCCAAATTGAGATTAACTCTACTTTTCCTGTATATCTATATCTATATCTATATATATATATATATATATATATATATATATATATATATATATGTGTGTGTGTGTGTGCACACATGTGTAAGCTAGCGTGTATATGTATATGTGTGTCTGTGTGTGTATGTGTCTGTGTGTGCACGTATGCGTGCGTGTGTGTGTGTGTGTGTGTGTGTGTGTGTGTGTGTGTGTGTGTGTGTGTGTGTGTGTGTGTAGGCCATAAATGAATCAGCATTCCACAGATATTCTTTGTAGTTTGGAAATACTATGCCACTAACCATGAATTAATTGTAAAGGAAGGGGGAGTGACAACTTTCTTTCCATTTGTTATGCATTTCACAACATCTGTGCCTCTTTGTGAGAGTTTTAGAACTATTATATTGTGCACAGTATTTATTTATTTATTTACATTTGCTTAGTGAAACGTGAATATTGACCAATTTTAGGTGAAATATAAAACATTTCACAAACAAAAATATAGAGATGTAAGGAAAAATACAGTAATTCAGATAAATTACATAGAAAAAATACGTACATGCATTCTAGTGAATAAGCTTGGTGCAATGTACAATCAGTCAGAGTTTAATGTACAATATATACATTAGTTTCTACAGTGGATCAATCTTCAGTAAATCTTGAGAGAAGAGACTTGGAAAGCAGATTTTCTTTGTTGAAATAAGAGCATTTGGTTTGGTTGAAGGGCTTTTTGAGTTGCATTCTGAATTTGCAATAAGAGTTGATTTCCTGTATGTTGATGGTGACAGCTTACGAAAGTATGGGTGCCTGAGAGGAAAAATCATGTGCTGTACTGTGTAGTTTGGTTCCAGGGGTAATGAGAATTGGTGTCGCTTGTGAGTAGTGCTTCAGATTGTATGAGGAGGGTTTTTCATGAAGTCTAGCTGCAAGGGAAGTAAATGCGCTGAGTTGGAGTAGATTGCAGTAACGTTATTTCGGCTTTGGAGGGATAGCTGTTTTATGATGTGACAAAAATGAAATATTGCCAGTACATCTAGCTGGAATTTTGTAAATAATTATACATCATTGCTGAATATCAAACTGATTTATACAAGATGCTTGTGTTACAAATGTATTAGAATTGTATATCAAACTGCGTGTACAGACGTGTGCTGAAAAGGTATTTGCAAAGTGCTGTTTGAAATGCAACCACAGTGTGCCCTACTGGAAGAGAACAGAAATGTACATGCGCTGTTTAAACATGTATGTCAACAGACAAAACTGGAGGGTTAACTTCAGTCCAGCAAACTTTAAAAAAATAGCTGAAATTAAATTACTTTATAGGACATGATAAAGAGGCTACCTCTCAAGTTTTCAATGCAACTAGCGACACGAGGTCTGTACTAGGAAGCTTTCTGTACTGCCCTTGGAGTGAACTAATTGCTACTTCTGAAGCATGAAGGAATGTAATTGTTTTATGACTTCCAGCATCTGCCAAAGATCTGAGGAAAAGTCCTTGTCTGTATATTTTTACAGGTATATGCTAAATTCTGCCAGCTTCTAGCAATGGGGGTTTTGACCTGGGAACTAGATGTCAGATGACAAGAAGTGATGTCATTCTGCAAGATATCCCAGCAGTAATATTTGAGATATTATTTTGAGAAGTCTGCCTTGCTCTAATGAAGTAAGTTTCTAGGGAACAGTATAACTCTCTTAGACACAGTCAGGAATATAATCAATATTAGTTTAGATGTTTTTCTTTATTTGTGTGAGCCTGTACTGCAATGTTATTTTAAATATTTCCTGTGGTTATGAACTCTGATTTCTCTGTAAATATATATTTAGTATTGTCTTGTTCTTTTATTATTTATTATTAAATATATTTAAACCTTTCATTGTTGCTGATCTGTGTAGAGATATTTAAGTTTTGAGAGTACTTGCATATTTATTTGGTGACACTGTTTGGGTCACTCCTAATAGCCTTGCTCTTGATCGAACTACTATTTGTATTAGTATTAATATTACACAATAAGATTGGACACCCTTTGTTAAGGGCCTTAAAGTAGCTGATAAGGGGTTTTGGTGGCAGTGGTAACTACCTTATAGTCTGGGCAGAAAGGTGCATAGCTAGTAAACCTGTGCCAGCCTGTGTGTGTGTGTGTGTGTGTGTGTGTGTGTGTGTGTGTGTGTGTGTGTGTGTGTGTGTGTGTGTGTGTGTGTGTGTGTGTGTGTGTGTGTGTGTATGTGTGTGTGTGTATGTGTGTGTGTGTTTTAAAACAATTTTCCAAGAGTGTATGTGTCAGCTACTTGGGTAGGGACATGAAGCACTGGTTGGAAAGAGAGAGTGTTAGAGGACTTCGCTTAGAATCCTGGGTAAGGATTAAACTCTATAGCTGTGCCAGTAGGGAGTATTACTAGGTATCTGGATAAGGAGGAAGAAACCGGCCCCAGACTGGCTGTGATCTCTGTGTGCCCTTAAGGTAAATTGCACTTGATGCAGACAGCTGCATCTGAAAATACTGTATGTGTACCTGTCATCCTCTCAGTGAACATCCCCGCCTGTTGCTAGTGGTGAGGACTGAGGCCCCTTGATTACTGGTCCAGTAGAAGGTTGTCACATATGACAGCACAAGTTTTGTCCATGGCCACTGTAATAGCACTGTTCCTTTAGTATGGTGCTGTAGAGCTGCATTGTCTGTTACCCGTGTCCACCCACTTTTTCATATGGCTTTTCAGTCATTAAGCTAGCCCTATCCATCTTGTATTAGCTTTCAGATCATTTGTGCATTGAATACTCTCAGTTATGGAAGTTTGCAGGCACACTGCACATCTTTATGAACTCTGGTCCATTTTTTTCCTGTTTTACTCAGTTTTTAGGAATTTTGAGTACAACTGATGCAGTCTACCGTTGATGCTACATGACAATCATCATGGACTAATGATTTCTTACTGATAGTTTAGCACATCTGCTGTATGGGTTTTATATAACAGTTACATAATAAAAATCAAGCTTGAGTTGTACAAAGGGCCATTAGGAAAGATGTTGCATTTACCCCACTTGGAAACTTTGGAGAAGTCATGATCACTGAAGACAATCTTATCAAATATCCAATTTCATTGGATTTGGTCTTAAATATTGAGTGGGACCTTGCCAATGTCCTATTCCATTGAATTTTCTACTGCATGTCCTATCAGAAATAGTCATTCCCCTTTCAGAAACAGGTGTTGTGGGCATCGTCACCACCCCACACCTTCAAACTATTATTTGTATGGTCTATCCTTACCATTTCTGGAGATGGGGAGGGTAGCAAACTTAAACAAACATGATTTCAACAACTTTATGCTCATCAATAAGAACTCTGAAATTTAGAAACAGATCCACAGAATTACCAGCAAAGCCCAAGGATGATAGTTTTCCATAATTATTCTACTAACATTTTGCATGGTAGGCTTTCTTAAACTTTTCACTACCGGTAAATATACCCTATTAACCAGGCTATAGACTAAAATGCATTTATAGGCAGAAGATAGGATGTACACAGATGGTTGAATAACATCCATCCAGTTTTTATTTGTTTATTTCATTTATGTCTTTACTTACTTACTTACTTATTGAATTTGTGGGCTCTTTGATTATCCTTTTTAGCCATTAGGATCCATAAAAAACATTCAAATGAAGTCAGTTCAGCTTTATTTACTTAATTTTTTGAAGCAGTGAGTGGGATAGTCTAAGAACCATTTTCAGCCATGACTCGAGTGATAGACAATGATAATTAATCAGAATCAGGAAGGTTTGCAGTTGTTTTATAATAGTTGATGTTTTGCATTAGATTATATTAGTTATAACAGAAGAAGCATTACATATTAGAAACAAATATTTTACTAGTGGGTTGAAGGTGGCAACAGGATACTTAACAAATAAGACAGTATTTACAATAAGAAATCAAAAAAAATTGTGAGCTTCTTGATGTAAAGGACAGAGCCCTGACTATGACCTAGATGACTGAGGTTAAATTAATGCTGAGTGATGGAAGAGCTGATATGAGGTGTGACAGTTGTGATGAGGCTGCCTCTGCTCTGCTCTTTCTTTAGTTAAAGGAGAGGCCTGTGTTCAGGGGCAAGCACAACATGCAATCTTTGCTGCAGATGACAGAACCTGCCAAACCATCTACTCCAAGGGATGGGTGTGGTTGCAGGGTTATAACACTTACTAAAGTGAGTGACAGCTGCATGCAACCCCACTGTATGAGCAACAGTAGATGAGATACTCTGTATGAGTGGGAAAGGTAGGCATAACATTATAAAATCTCATGTCATCTACCTGGATGACAATGTGCACTGAGATTGGCTGTTGTCTGGTAGGGAATGAATGTGATGGAGGCAAGGTAATTGCCTAGTTGGTCATCAAGTGCAGGAGCCCCCTCCTGATGGCTAGGGGGTGGCAGTACTTAGAATGAAGTACATTTATTTCCTTTCCTAAAGTGATCTGGTAATTTATTTCCGAATGTCTGGCACTGATTGATGATTCTAGCATCAGGTATGAATGAGTTCTGGGCACCCTTTGCAAAGGAGCTCTACCTCATGGCAAGAATGAAGGTTAATCAGAGGAGTAAGGATGCATTATAATTTGTAAAATGAATGGTATATGTCAAGGTTCTGAATCAATATGTCATACTCTGTTTTCTGTGGCAACAAAACATATTTTTGCAAGATCAGATAGTTCAAGTGGAGCGAGACCATTGCTGTCAATGAATGCCAATACATCTTTAAAAGGAACATGCAGTGGTGCTCCCTGTTTCCTTGCAGGGGGGGGGGGGGTGATATAGCACAGTTTGCTTATTGCACTTTGTAACAACTTAGTATTCTGTGAGGCGTTTAGAACTGTTACCGTTAAACAATAGTCTAACCTGGGCATTAAATTACTAATACCTATGACTCATATGGCTTCTGCTGCTGGAGGTTAGGGTATCTACAGACAGGCTTTAATTACTTCAGAGTCTTAATAATGGTATGCTTGGTGTACTCAGTGTGAGTGGAGGAAGGGGACAGCTGGTTAATTACTAAAGCCAGGAACTTTCACTGATAAACCTAGTAGACTGTTCAGCTGTCCTTGGTAAGCAAATAATTTTTAGGATAGGGAATGTCACTAATTTATTGTTGATGCCAATCTATACCAATGCATATTTTCACAGTTGGTGATAAATTCATTTCCTGCTGTCAAGTCTCTGCCAGACTAAAGTCACTTTGCAAATGGTCTTGCAGTCTTTTACAGGAGGAGTTTCAACTAAAGTATTATATTGTCTGCAAAAAGGGTATAGATGGGGCAGACAAGGCTGGTTGCAAAATCATTTATGAAAAATAAAAATAGCAGGAGTCCAGAGACTAAGCATTGATAAATACCAGCTTGAAATGTGCTGTCTTATCTATATAGCTTAAAGGTTCCTGGCAAGTAGGTGGATTTATGCAACTCAAATCTTTTTATTACATAATAAATGTCTATCATTACTGCTAAGCAAATCCTTTCTTAAAATATTTTTTGTCATTTTTCATGTCTAGCAGTTGGTGGAATTGAATTTAAATTCTGTTACTTTTTTTTCTCCTGGCTCTAGTTATTCAAATATTTTTTACTGGACAACATGGATTCTTTTCTTAGTGCTCTAGAATTTTCTAATTACCTATTAAGGCAATTATTTTCTTTCTTCTTTCTTTCTTTCTAGAGTTTCTTTAAACTCTTAACGTGCAGTTTTGGAAGTGATCTCAGATATAATTTTTCAGTACTGCCCATGTCAATTTTGTTTTTCTTTCTATCGAAAAGCATTTATTTTCAAGCTAGTTCAGAACTGCAGTCAAAGCTTCCTTTGTTTCTCTTGATGTTCTATAACGCTGTTAAAAGCCAGCTTTCACTGTCTCTACTGCCTTGGGCACAAAATATGCATTTACCTTCTACGTTATTGTCTGGTAAAAATTCCCAAGCTCATCTATATTAAATGATCCTGATTTAAAGATTAGATCTGAGTTTCTTTTTCAAGACACAAAAAGGAGAGCATACTTGCACTTCATCACTTTCTTCATTAAATTATTTAGTGAACTTGAAATGTTAGAAATATGGCTCACAGGTCAACAGTCAATGCAGCTGAAGTTAAAATACAAGCATATGCTTTGCATCTTATAAATTTCTACTAACAGCAGTCTTTCCACAAAATGTTGTAATGTTATCCCATCTACATGTTGGGGATTTGAAAAGAAATTAAACAAGAATGTCTGTTAGCCTAAAACTCTGGTATTCATATTATTTACATCACTGCATCTTCTCTGGGGGTAACCTGTCAGTCTTTCTTTGCAAAACACATAGTATGCAAAAATCAGGAGTGCATAACTGTCTTTTGTAGCTGAGGTGTTGTTGCACATGATGTGTGCAACTCAAATCACACCAGGAATGGCACATGTGGTAATCTGTGCAACAGAGTTCTCATGACATTGATTGTGCACTCAGATACACCACTAACAATGTATTTATTTTCATGCATAACATCTGCACTGTTTAGAATAAACAAATGAAATTATGTTACTTAACAAAATGTGAACACAGGCATACATAGTATCATTCTAGTATGTCTTGTACATATAGACAGCCAAGAAGAAACAGTCCCTTGTGGCATTAATAATAATAGGACTCAGAAATCACATCTCAGATCTCTGGAAGTTAAGGAACAGTCATATTACAGGAAAATAAATAAACAATAAACACATTTAAATGTACAATAATATGAATATATTTCTACTCTTTAATTTGTGTTGCTTATTCTTTATGAAACATTTGGCAGTGTTCATGCTGGAAACTTCTAAATGAGTCTGAGAAAAGACTTTGTTTTAAGTATAGCAACATAATAAAACACTTGTATTCCTGAAAAAGAAAGAAAGAAAAAACATAACATGAACCCAGCAAGAAAAAAAGGTGTCTATCTGGGGGATTTACAATGCTCACACACACACACCCATGGTATGGCTATATGTTAAGAACTTACCAAGACAACACTTTCTACCTCATCACTTACACTAATATCACCCACTCTGGCTTTCACATAACACAATGGGGTTGACCATACTGGGCATGTTGTCCAGAAAATAAAAATAAAAATAGAAAAAGAGAGAGAGTGTGTGTGTGTGTGTGTGTGTGTGTGTGTGTGTGTGTGTGTGTGTGTGTGTGTGTGTGTGTGTCTGTGTGTGTGTGTGTCTGTATGTGACAATAAGACCACATTTGTAGAAAAAGCATTGCAGATCACATAAACTGGAGTCACCAATGAAGTAAGGTTACGTACTCAGATATATTGTAAGTTTTAATCAGACATTATGTACATACCTTCACAGCCCAAGAGACCATATTCTATCCATACTTTCTGACCTCCACATCAAAAGAATAAATACTTTTGGATACATAACACATTAAATATAGTCAGAATTTTACTAACCTCATATTCACTGCACACTCCGTGATCCATTGTTCAAATGTATACTCTCCATCAAGTATCCTTTTAAGTTCAGTCTTACACCAATATTAATTGAGACATGTCCATTTCATGCTGCTTTCTATGTCAGGATAATCCTTTCAGTAACTTAATGTAATAGCTGACAAACATGGTATGCCTTCGTCCTCTGTTTTTATAATCAGATGTTCAGATATATCTCAGTAAAAATGTTACCATTACCTTCCTTGCCAAATACCTCAATGGCTAAGTATCTTTCACTTTTTCAGAATTTGTGAAATTTACTCTAAATTTTTGTCTCAGCAGGTTATGAAATTGTTACTATAGTCCTTGCCGTTACATAATTATGAACCTTGTCCTACTTATTACATATTAAAATTAGTAAATCAACTAGTTCATAGGTGAATACTAAGCTAACTGTCCAGAAGGGCTGTTTTAAGCCTAGCCATCAGTATGAGGTCAGAATCAAACCCTGTTCATTGCATCTGTGAGGTGAAAAACCTTCATCATAAGCCAAACCCTTGCCTGCCCCTTGAAAGCAATTTATTTATTAGCAAAGACAAGACTGAGAGTTTTCATCACTCACAAATAATACAGCAGAGATTTCTTCAGAAGAAATTAACTTAAATAAACAGATATTTATAACAAAAGTAAAAGAGACTCAAGACCCAAAGCACAAGCCCGTGCCTAAAATTAATTAAAAACAAAACTGAAACAACTCTTTTGACACATGCCCATACATGTGTGTGTGTGTGTGTGTGTGTGTGTGTGTGTGTGTGTGTGTGTGTGTGTGTGTGTGTGTGTGTGTGTATAGATAGATAGATAGATAGATAGATAGATAGATAGATAGATAGATAGATAGAAAGATAGATTTCTTAGTTGGTAACAAAATGAAATTCCAAGGCAAAACGTGACAGAAACAAAAGCATCTATGTATTGCAAACAATGATCATCAAATGCTTTCTGATTCTTTTGCTTTATGAGTCTCAGCTTTAAGACACTCTTAACAACCTGATCATTCAGACTAGGATGAATGGGGACATCTAATTTTAATTTCCACTTTAATTCTCTAAACTCTAAGATGGTAGTAACATCCTTTCCTCTATTGTAATTGCATATGTTTTCAACCACAAGGAATAAATATTTAAAACCTCTGGGTGTCATATTTTGTCTATACAGGTCACTGTTCACATTTTCAACTTGATTTGCATATATAGGTCTAGTAACTCTTCCCATTTACAAGCTGCCTCAGAGGTCATTTTTTGAAACACAAACTACATTGCTACTGTTAAACTGATCACTTGCCCTGACAGACCTGTTTAAATTAGATAAATTTATATAAGGTCTAGCATCAATGAACCTGCAGGAGCTGCATATTTTACAAGGCTATTCCCTCTCTGGCACTTAAAACAGAAGAAAATGTAAGTTATACTAGCATTCATATGACTGTGACGCCCCTGCACTGGCCCAATAATAAAGGAGTCTCAATCCTCACCACTGGCAACAATGAGGGAAGTACACAATGGGAGAATGACAAGTACACACACAGTAAAGTACAATTTCCCTTAAGAGTACAGAGATCATAGACAGTCTGGGGCTGGTTTCTTCCTCTTTCTCCATATCCCCAATAAGACTCGCCACTGGTACAGCTATAGGGTTAAGATCTCAGCTGAAAGGTCAAGCCAAGACCTCCAGCACCCTCTCTGTCCAATCAGTGCTTCTTGTCCCTCCCCGAGTAGCTGACAAACACACACTTTGAGATTTGATTTATATACAAACATACACACACACACACACACACACACACACACACACACACACACACACACACACTCATGAGAATGGATGGTACAGGTTTACTAGCTATACCCCCTTCTACACAGACTATAAGTTAGTTATCACTGCCACCAACCCTACTTATCAGCTACTATAAAGGCCATTGCAATGGGTGACCAATCCTACTGTGTAATGTACTGTTATCTAAATGGTAAGTGTGACCAAAATTAAGGCTATTTAGGAGTGGCCTGTACAGTGTCAACAAATGCATATGCATGTACTCTAGGTTCATAGGTTCATAGGTTCATAGGTTGGTACTAGGCTATCAGCCCTAGGGCCTATACAAGCCTAGCCATAACAATTCCCTGGCTATTTCTTCCCACATTATTTACTTTCCTGGACCCCTGTCTAGCAGGGTGACTGACGTGATCCCTGGGGTGAATTTCCTTTCTCCCATCCAATCGTCAAGGTTCCTCTTGAAGAGGTCCAAAGAGGCACTCTGCTTTACATGTATGGGCAATCTATTCCAGAGTCTGGGGAGTCTCTGGGTCAGGAACCTATCCCTCCAGCATGTTTTGTTTATTGTGATGACAAGGTTTAGATCCCTGGAGCGTGTAGCTCTGAGGGATTGGGATTTCTTTAAGTGTAGCATGTCCAACAGCTCTGGGTTTGACATGGCCTTGTATGTTATGCAGAGATTACCTCTTAGTAGACGATATGCGACAGAGTATAGCTGGAGTTTTTTAAGGCAGTCAGCGTAGGGCATCTGCTTTAGGCCTGTGATTCTTTTAGTGAGGTACTTCTGAGGCCTTTCCAGTTGTTGCAGATGTCTTGAGAGGTACATACCAAATGGGGCATTGTATTCTATAATGGGTCTAATGAGGGATGAGTACAGTGGGACAATGACCTCCTTTTTTCTGGATGAAAAGCCCTTCGTGATGAGGTGTGCCACATAGAAGGATTTCCTGACTGTTGTGGTGATGTGGTTATCGAAGATGAGACCACTGTCCACCTGTGTCCCTAAGTCTCTTATCACACTTTCTGTGTTTAGTCCACTGCCACCTATATGGTAATTCATGGATACATGTTTTTTCCCAAAGGGGATAACAATACATTTCTTGGCATTGAGCTTGAGCCCATGGCTCTGGCACCAAGCATCTGTTTCTGTAAGTCCCTTTTGTAGAGTATCCACATCATTTGGGGATTCAATAATGGCTCCCAGTTTGCAGTCATCTGCAAACTTTGTTAGCCAGAGTCCCTTAGTGTTGACCTGTACTTCAGAGAAGTAGATGCCAAACAAGAGCGGCCCCAGGACTGACGCCTGAGGTACTCCACTTGTCACTTGTCTGGAGCTGGATTTGGAGTCGGCTACTTTTACAGTGTGGGTTCTATCAGTAAGCCATTTAGCAACCCATTGGGTGACATAGGGATTAATGCCCAACTTAGTAAGTTTATCTATGATTCCAGAGTGGGGGATGGTGTCAAAGGCCTTGGCAAGGTCTAGATAGGCTGTGTGGACCACCTTACCCTTGTCCATGGCTCTGGAGACTGATTCAAAGAAGTCAATCAGGTTCGGGAGACAAGATCAGCCCTTCACAAACCCAAACTGGGTGGGGTCCAGTGCTTGAAGGTTGCCAATGTCTTTGTTTATAAGTTCCATGATAATACACTCCATGGCCTTGCAGATAAGGCTTGTCAGACTGATGGGACGGTAGTTTCCGGGATCCAAGGTGGATCCCCCCTTGTGGATTGGGATAACTGTAGCTCTGCACCACTCACTGGGCATGAAACCTGAGGTGAGGCTAAGATTAAACATGACACTTAGGTGAGGTGCCAGTTCATATTGTAGTTCATGTAGTACACAGTCTGGGATGTCATCTGGTCCCATGGATGCTGTATTCTTGGCTTTAGAGAGTGCGTTTTGTACCTGTGTGGCTGTTATTACTGGAATTTGGCAATCTTCCAGTATTGAGATGGGCCATTTAGGGGGTGAGAGAGGGTTGAAGCTGGCACTGAGCCGATCTGCCAGGATATTGGCAATATCCTTCAGATCAGTATATTTAATGCCATTCTGTTTTAGCTCAGAGCAGATCTGAGCATTGCCATTTAGATTCTTGACATAGTTATAGAATGCTTTGTGGTTGTCTTTGGAATCTTTGGCAATTTTATTTTCGTAACTAGCTTTGGAGGATTTTATGAGGCATCTCAGTTTCTTACTGAGGCTAGTAAGGGAGTTTTTTGCATCCTGGGATTTTCCTCTTTTCTGCAAATGTTTCTTCCTTTTGTTGTAAAGTTTGTTTATGGCAGGGGACCACCAGATTGGCTTCCTTTTTTGGATGAGAGCATTTTGGTTCTATTTGGGATGGCACGATTCATGCATGAGTGGATGTGCCCATACAGTGCCTTAGTGTAGGATTCAGCAGTTGAACTTTCAGTTCCTGTCTGCATGGGTGTCATGAAGTTTGTCACTTCTGACTTGAGTAGCATGAAGTTGACTTTGGAGAAGTTTTTTATGGTGGTTTCTTTACTGGGGGTGGGGGTGGGATGTGGATGTTAAGGGTGATTAGCTTATGGTCAGACCTGACAAACGAGGGGGAGACCATAGGTATGGAGCATTGATTTCCCATGTTGGTAATGACCAGGTCTAGGATATTGGAGCCCCTGGTGGGACTACGGATTAGTTGATCCAGGGCGTTGGAATTTATGAATTCCAAGAACCGTTGTGCAAAGGTGTTGGGACATGAGTAGTTTTCCCAGTTAATGGCAGGGTAGTTAAAATCACCCAGTATTAGGGTGTTTGGTTCTATCTTAATATTTTCCAGTATGTTTAGAAAGGTGTAGTGAGAATCTTGGGGTATGGTGGGGGATCTGTAGCAAGCTACAATTTGGATTGCAGTCTTACCTAGTGTTAGTTCACTTGGAGAATTTCAGGCACATTGTGTTGGCCAACTAGCCTGGTGGTGTGAATATCCTTGGTGAATATTGACACTCCTCCACCTTTAGTGTTTTGGTCCTGGTTTGGTGGCCGAAAAGTGTGGTAAGAGTTGTAGCCTGGTATTGCAAGGGTGCTCTCTGGAGCCTTGAACCAGGTCTTAGTTACTGCACAGATATCGATGTTCTCCATTTTTAGGAGTGCCTCGAGAGAGTGCATTTTGAGGTTTAGACTTCTAGCATTGAGTAGCATTACCTTCAGATTTTGCATGCTTGTACCTGTTACGGTGGTGGTTTTGTCCTTTGAAGTTTGCCTAAAAAAGGCACTATAGGGGTGGCAAGAGTTTTAGCCAGTAACCTGAATCCCAGGGGCGACAGGTGCAGACCATCTCTGGCAAAGCATCGTGGTCTGTCAATCATGTCATCCCAGGCAGACAGATACTGGATCCCTTTTGAATGACACCATAAGCTTAGCCAATTGTTGAAGTCAATCATTTTATCCTTATATTGTGGTATCATTCTGGGCGAAGGCAGGATGCTACTCAGGGCTAGGGTCATACTTGCCTGGGCCACATGATCCGAGAGCTCTTCCATGTCTCTTTTCATGTAGTCCAGGGAGGTACGTCTCAAGTCATTCACTCCAACATGGACAATGACAGAGTCATATTTGTACTTGTTGTGGAGTGACTTGAGTGCATGCGTTATGTGGCGGATCCTGGCACCCGATAGGTAGCTGACTGTAATTTTCTCCTTATTCAACCTGGTGAGAGGGACATCAGTGTGCCGGACTATAGAGGCACCTATGACTAAAGTGTTAGGTATATTGTCTTGCCTTAGGGGCTGTTGCTGGGTGGCACACTGGTGTTGTGAACTATGTGACACATTGGTTGTGACTGGTGTTTGTTTGCATTTCAGCTTCAGAGGTCTTTGTTGCTTGGGCAGGTTACAGTTAAGGGCCTCTGCATATGTGGATCTAAGAGCTTAAATATCCCTAAACCAACCAGCCACAATTAAAAGGTTGATATATATATTTAATAATAAATAAAAGCAGAAGACAATAATCAAACAACACAGTAACTGCAGAGTTTAGAATCACAGGAAATAGTTTAAAACAACATTGCAGGACAGTCTCAAATAAATACAGAAAATATCTAAACTAATCTTTATTATATTCTTATCTATATCTAAAAGAAATTATTGTACCATAGACTTACTTACAGATCAAGGCAGATGCAGAAGTGCTGAATGGATGTTTATAGGTCCAAGACAAGATACAAAATACCCAGTCTCTCTATCTCAGAGAGTTCTTAAACTGATATCACATATCACTGCTGGATTAGCCTGGATGACATCACTCTTTGTCACCTGCCTTTAGTTCTCAGGCTAACAGAAACTTAATAAAATTTAGCATTTCTGTGTGAAAAATACATATCTCTCAGATGCGTGCTCAGAACTGGAAGTGCTAAAACAAACACTTTTACATTTGAAACCTAGTAATTATTTCTGTATCAAGACAATAGGAAAACCTCTAGCTCTAGACATTGTGTCTGCTTACTGAGAGATGACACAATCATAAAACACTTTACTTTTCAATTTATTTTCTTGAAGTTTTGCAAGTTGACTCTGTATGCTTCAGCTTTTACTATTAAAACATACATTTGTAAAGGTATATAGTTTATATACATTTCTGTTCTTTTCCAGTAGGGTACACTGTTGTTATATTCTTGAACTCAGTTCATAACATACAGTTCATCACGCACTTCTGCATCAGTAGTTTAATATACACATAACATATAGTTCTCTTACATTTGTAAGCCAAGCATATGAATCATATTAATATTCACAAATGACACACGACTATCCACAAAATTCCAGATAGCTGGGCTGGCAGTACCACAAAGACCAACAAACATTAATTTCTTCTTGATCTTGTTCAAATAATAAATACATCAGCTATAAAATATTTGTAGTACAAATGCATGTTTTGAAAGAATATATGTACATATGCAATACTTCATTGTCTTAGTGGTCTAAAACAAAGTTATTAAAAGCCAGTGCAATAATGGCCACATTGTTACACCATTCAGCTATCTGTAACATGTAACTTCAAAGGCAAAAAACTTAGTATTTTGAGAAGAAAACTCATATGTCTTCAACCCCATCTTAAGGCATTCAAGTATATAGTGACATAACATCAACATCAAATAGAAAAATCCTGCTAAGAGCAAAGTACTTGCATTAATTCACATGAATAATTTGTACTGTACAACTTTTGAGATGAAATTTGCAATATAATTGATTATGACTGGGTTGCTGATCGTAACTTGCTTATTATGTGCTCAAGAGATGGATGCCAAGAAAGTCACCTTGACAGCAAAGTTTGAGAGGTGAATATTAGCATCCATGTTGAGAACATAAACATATTAAGTTATGATAGAAGATCTGATCAAAATTCTTTGTAGTGCATGGAGATTTCTCTGCTCCATGTACTAGTAGCTATAGAAACAATAAATAAAAAAAAATTGAGAAGTGTTGTGCTGTCTTTGAAAGCAAGTAATACAGTTGGGAACAGCTGTATGTCTTTATGTATTCTCAGTGTCAGGAAAACAGCTGGTTCCCAAATACATTTTTGGTGAATGTAATGTAGACAGCAAACAGAAATGGAGTTGACATGAGCCCATTTCATGTTCTGCTGCTGTCATTTACACTCAGATATCAGATAAATAGCAACCTGTTTCAGCACTACTATAGTGTCAGATATGATGTTAACAGCATAGGGGTGCTTACAAATTAAGCACTCTTCTAAGTATTGTTAAGGTTGGGTCTCTTGCTATACTAGTACTAAACCAGTATGTTATTTAACTGATATTTGACAGTGCCCCATGCACTATATGCAGACTGTAGCACTGAGGGGAAGTGAATAACCTTATCAGGTGCATACAATAAATCAATAAATGTATAGAATATGCCAACTACAGAAATTATAGCTACAGGACTAGATTGAGATTACATGTTCATTTTTTAACAAAATGGCAGAAGATTACATTTTTCATAAATATGCATGACAAAAGTGATAAGAACTGCTTCTTAATGACCAAATTACCACAACAGCTTGTTTCACATGTCTATCTTGTTTATTTAGTAGGAGATTCGTAGATTCATAGGTAAGTACTAGGCTAGCCACAGGCCATTTCATATCTAGTCACTTTCCTTTTGGGGGCTTGAATGAACTTATCCCATTTGGTATTAGACTGGACTTACCTGTCCCATAGTCGATAATTAAATATTACCCCTAGTGAGAATAACTGGGATCATACCATAGATAATTTGAGGGGACTTATGCATGGGATAAAGCATTTAGGAGCTGCCTCTGTCCATTAGTAGTACAAGGGGGCAGTACTGGGTATATTTTCTATTTCCCACCCACAAATACAAGTTGCGCTTAAATATGGACAAGGATGAGCTTTTTTTACTTTGTTTGTTGATGTTTGTTGGATAATGAGCATAGTGACAGGGCTATGATTTGGTCCATGTCAGACATATTTTTATAGGCTCATAGGTGTATACTAGGCTAATGAACAGTAGGGCCTTTATAAGCCTAGCTGTACAACCCAAATGTGTCCCACAAGTTATATATTTTAGAGATTTATATAGGGGTGATTGTTTGTAATGACATGATTTACTGACTGCCTCTGTCCATCAGAGATGTGGGAGCCACATCACAGGTGAATTTTCGATTTCCCATTCAATGGTTCAAGTTACACATAAATTGGCTTAAGGAATAACTTTGTTTCAGATGGATGGGAAGCTTGTTCCACAGAAAGAGAATTCCCTGGGATATATATATGTCTCTCCAATATGTCCTATTTATGTTGCAAGCAAAATTTAGGTCTTTAGATCTAGTAGTTCTGATACTGTTTGTTTTGCAGATGTGCAAAAGGTTCATCAATATGGGATCCAGGGATGCCTTGTATGCCAGGCATAGATCACCTCTCAGTAGTCTGTAGGAGACTAATCATAGAGATAGGGCTTTGAGGCTATCTGCATAGGACATTGCGCTTATACCCTGTATTCTTTTTCTAATAAATCTTTGCAGATGCTCCAGCCTTGTATCTTTTTAGTAAGGTATCTCTGTGGGTGTTCCAGTACTTGTATGAGTCTGGACAGATACATACCAAAGGGGATATTATACTCAATGAATAGCCTAATGAGGGATGAGTAAAGTGGGACATTGACATATAGATACAATCCCTTTGTTTATACACTTCACATTCTTTGGCATTTAGTTTCAGTCTTTGATTTTGGTACAAGTTATTTATTTCAGACAAATCTTCCTGCGTGATGGCTAAATCATTTGGGGATTCAGTGATTGGTCCTGTCTTGCAGTAAACTGACTACTTAGTCAGTCAGAGCCATTTGATATTGACTTTTACTTCAGAGAAGTAGATGCCACATTGAAGAGGTCCCAGCTCAGAACCATGGTGGACTCCACTGGGGGCTTGTCTCTTTAGGAGGGATCTGGACTAGTTTCTATCTGATCTTCTAATAAGGAGCTACTGAGTAAGTGCTCACTGTAAACAGAAGCTTCTCCTATAGCTGTCTGAGTTTTTGGAAAAAGAGACAGTGTTAAAAAAAGAATTCATAAATAGCACAGTTAAAATAGATGTTTATTTTAATTGGATTTGTGGTTTATTGTATTATTGTGTTCTTTCTTTCTTTTGTTCACTGTAAGTAGTAGAATTAATGTTAAAAAGTTAATAAAAATGCTTTGGGGTAGAAACGTCATACTCAGCGCAAGCTACAATCAGAACTGGTTTAAGATTCAACTGAAAAAAATGTGGAAAAGGGAAAGCCACCGCTTTATCCCCCCCCCCACACACACACACACACATACACACACTCCATTTAGTGCTTTTTATGTATATTAACCCCATGGCTGTAAAATGGCAGATAACAATGAAAAGTCACAGTTTGAATAACTGGTGGTACAAAAACAGAAACTGCTTGAGTAGTGATTTCATACTGAAAATGCAGTTGGGGTACTCAAAATTAGGGAGTATAAAATAATTAGTTGAAACTCATCCAAGCCAGAAAACATCATTTCTTGTTAAGATATCGTGAGATTTGCAAGTTTATGTGTTTAGATTTATATTTACGGCATCTTGAGGATTCAGTGTAAAGGTGAAGTGAGAGATGTAGACTAACTCTGTTTTTAAAACTTTTTACCACTGTTTTGTGATGGATATTTGCTTTCTTTTCAGTCTGCCTCTTTGAGCATTTGGTTCAGTCAATGTGGCATTTTTGTGGTCTGATCTTATCATTAATGGAGATGGTTAATTATTTTTTCAACTTGGAGATAGATAACCAGTCTATTGAGGAGGAGTGTAGTATTATCATGGCAGTTTGATGTGTCATGTCAGAAATGATATTTTAATTGCTGACAAAGTACCATATAATACAGTAAAAATGTTATATTATGCCATGACCCCCCATTAATATTCCAAAACGTGCATGCTGATTGGCCAGCGTGCACGTTGTAAATCAACATATACTAATGGAAAAAGGTCCGGTCGCCCGGACTTTTTCCATTAGTATAAGTCTCTTTTAAAACACTGTCTCGCTATGTTAAAAGAGTTTAACATAGCGACACAGGTTTAAAAAAAGCAACGGAGATCTCCGTTGCTTTTTTTAAAGCTGTCTCGCTATGTTAAACTCCTTTAACATAGCGACACAGTGTGTGAAAAGCAACGGAGATCTTGTTTTCTCCGTTGCTTTTTTTTAAACCTGTCTCGCTATGTTAAATGGGTTTACCATAGCGAGACAGCTTTAAAACACATTTAACATAGCAAGACAGGTTTAAAAAAAAAAAAGCAATGGAGAAAGCAAGATCTCCGTTGCTTTTTACTGTTTCGCTATGTTAAATGGGTTTAACATAGCGAGACAGCTTTAAAATAAGCAACGGACATCTCCGTTGCTTATTTTAAAGCTGATTCACTATGTTAAACCCATTTAACATAGCAAAACAGTAAAAAGCAATGGAGATCTTGCTTTCTCCGTTGCTTTTGGCCACAGCTCTGATGTACTGCGAGGCATGCAGTACATCAGAACTACATGATACCAGACAGCTGCGGAAGGGCAGCAAAGAGGCATTATACAATGCCATTATTTAAGAAAAGTAATTATTTCTTTTCTTAAATAATGTCATAGTATAATAGCAATAACCCACTTCTGGGTGTGGGTAATGCGGGATTTACCCACGGTTGTCTTTGTTTGGTCCCTCGGGCTTCACCCTTGGGACCATGCCAACAGTGGGTAAATCCCGCATTACCCACACCCAGGCGTGGGTTATTGCTATACTAGCACATGTAATAAATGTGGTAATACTCCATATAAATGCCTCAAAAAATAGCTATAAATAAACAATATGCATGCCATTTGCCTCTTATAGAGGAGCAATGGTTACCCAAGATTAGGGTCTTAGTGGGTTCTGAACAAAGGACGTGTGAAACTGTTGAGTATCAGGGAAGGAAATCTTGGTGATGCACTCAAGAAGCAGCAGTAGAATTACATGTTCATGGATCTGCAGTAGTTCGACTTAAACTGCTAAAGTACAAATGCTCTGTTCCAGTTAGAGACTATGACTTAAAACAGAATTGTAAGTTGCAATGCAAAGTGTCTTAAAACATGTTGTCCATTTGAGAGCTAATCATTCATCATTTTTGGAAGTGAACATTTTATTTGTACTTTGCACTGTAAATTAATTACATTTAAAACTACACTAGGCATTATCATAGGCTATTTCAATCAAACATTTTTTTTGTAATGAAACTTTTCCATCCTTAGAATCCATTTATAAGGTAATTCTTTTGTCTTTGCAGTCGTAATTTATGTCACTCTGGACATATACATTACTTTAGATAAGGCCAGATCTGTGTTTTTCAAAAACCTTCTTTTGTTTCATAGTTTCATATACTCATAGGTTCATAGGTGTGTAATAGACTAATGGCCCTGGAGCCTTTACAAGCCTAGCCCATAGAAGTGGCCTGGTATCATGCTGCCCGGCATTAGTTCTCAATGCCTCTGTCAAGTAGAGCCACTGGAGTGATCCCCAGGGTGAACTTTCTATTACCCATCCACTCATTAAGATTACTCTTGAAGAAGGTCAGCGAGGTGCTCTGCTTGACATGTATGGGAAGTCTATTCCAGAGCATGGGCAGTCTCCGTGCGAGGAACATGTCCCTCCAGCATGTTCTGTTGATTGTGGTAATGAGGTTGAGGTCTCTGGAGCATGTGGTGTGGAGGGATTGGGATTTCTTTAGATGTAGCATTTCTGAATCTCCAAATTATTCTGTCTCTTGTTTGAGAACCATATGGCTCACCAAACTTGTTATTTAGTCTTGCTTCTGATTAATAACAGAAATATCTATAGGCTGTAAGACCTTTTCCACTTATAAAGAACGAATGTATACTAAATTGAAAATTCTCAATAATTACTGTTTTTTTTTCCACAGACTGCTATTGTTCTGCCTTTCTCTTCATCAAGAAAAACAAAATCATTAACTTTAAAGATCATGTGTAACCATGTTGTTTTTACCATTTCTTCTTATACTGATTATACTCTTATCATGTAAAGTGGGCTTTCTAATTCTAAAATATGTAGTTTTTTACTTCAGTTTATTCTCTTGAACTATATTCATTAAGTTTAATAAACTGGTGTTTACATTTCTTGTTTGCTGAGCACCTGCCAAGTACTTCCTAGTTCTGAGTCATATGATACTGTATTTTGATGATGCAGTGTGTGTGTGTGTGTGTGTGTGTGTGTGTGTGTGTGTGTGTGTGTGTGTGTGTGTGTGTGTGTTGGGAGATATGCATGTTTTCTGTGGTCTTTAACAGATTTCAGCACATAAAATGACACAGACTTCAGTACCATCAATCAATCACCCAGACAATCGGAGAATAACCAATAACTAATTAAGTGCATTTATATTCACATAGAAATAATAACAAAATGGGCAAGGATAATATTTCTAGTAATGTGTATAATGCCTGGCATACAGCATAATAAGGCAGATATAATACTGTAATAAAGAATTGTTTACTCTGTGATAATCACTGTAAGGAAGATAACTAGGGGTATGTTATTCAGTGCAAAGACAGCCTACAGTAAAGTATGTTTATGTTTTTTATTAATTGACAGATTACTACTTGAATGAAAAATATACATTGAATTGTGCTGGCTTCTCAGAAAGAAGGAGACTCTACCTGTATGTGGAACTAGGTACTACAGGCAATAACTGCTGGGAAGCCAAAATGCCTGCAGTACCAAGTTCCATAAACAGGTGGAGGTGTACTCCAGGTTGTTCTAGTTCGGAATAGGGGCTGGAACCATGAAAATGCATAATTCAGTGCAGTGAGAACCATCTCCCAGACTGCTGTGAAGATGGGTGGAATTGCTTTGTTTTCAGAAATCAGTTTAATACTTTGATAGACTAAAGGCCATACAAGCCTGTCATTGTCTTCTTGAGAAAGGGGAATGTAGGCATGACAATTATGCCACCCAACAGTTACAGTTCCTGTGCTGGAGAACTCCATAGCCCTGCAGCTCCAACTGTCTGTCAGACCTGGATCCTTGCCAAAAATACCTGAGCTGACATGCAGGTGGATCTTCTGCTCTGGAGAATATCAACTCTACTCGGCTACCCTGCTAAATCCTCAGGTAAGTTTGGACTATGCTTAGAAAATGCAATGAAATTCAGTAATATAGAATGTTGTTGTTGTTGTTTGTCTTTCGGCTTTTCCCAGTTAGGGGTTGCCACAGCGGAACTCCGGTCCACTAATGATTGGCAGTTGTTTTTTATGGTGTCGAGTTGCCAGCCTGATGCCCAACCTTCAATGAAGGCATGCCCATTCAACGCATGTCTTTCAAATGCTCACTTGACCACAGGGAGGACATGCAGACTCCACACAGAAGGCACTCCCAACCCAAGTCGAGAATCGAACGGGTGAACCTCTTGCTGTGAGGCAACAACGCTACCGCTGCACCACCACGGAAGTAGATTCAGTAACATAGAATACTACAGAATATCTGTGCTTGTTTTTTGGCACAATGAGACTCCCTTCAAAAGAATACATTGAGGCACTGAAGTACAAACTCCTCTCCCCATGACATCATAAGACGATGTCACCAGATGACACAGAATCAAGAAATAATTGGATAACTGCTTGGCACACAATACTTACAAAGCTAAGTATTTTTTTTTTAATTTGCTAAATATTGATCCATGTAAATACCTAAAGTAAAAATAATATGTTTTAGAATCAGAAAGATCACTTTACATAATGACAGAATAATTACAATAAAAAGAAGTGGTTTTAAAAAAACTTTGCGTATGGTATTTAAGGTTTCAACTTCAGAAACATTCAAGCCATCATACTGTGCATTTTCATTCTTTTTACTAACCTGCAGTTACAAATGAATCAAATATCTGAATTCAAAGCAGCTTTCAGTTTTCAGCCAAGTTCCCTTGCACTACAAGAATTCTGGGAGGGTACAACGGAGAGACATTCTCTAAAAAATATAATTCTGTAGTTCCAACCATTGAAACTCTTGACAGAAAGTATATTTCTTCACCTCATCAGTGCGTGTTTTCAGTTTTGACAGATATTTATTAATTCTGTAACATAATGTCATATCATGTCAAAGGACTACTAAATAATACACAGTCAGAAGATGTATTACTGAGTATACATCTCAAGTGTGCCTCCTTATGAGGAACGTAACTCATTTGGGATCTTAAGAAGTGCATGTTCCTGGAAGTTCCGCATTGAAAAGCTCTGTCACACATTCAGTGCTAGGAATTTTTTTAAAGTGAAATCCATGGTAAATAGAAATGAATCATATTAATTAATTAAAAGAACTTCTTTGGAAGTAAAACCAGCATATTTTAGCCATCCTATGGCCTTCCTAGTTGAAACTGTTAGTAAGCCATTAGTATTGTTCCACATTTTGCCCATTTGTTCCACATTATGAGGACTAGTGTCCTTCACTTTGGAGATGGAAGGTTGAGAGCTATGGTACTGAGTTTATGTAATATATATTCCAGATGGTTTCATTAGAACAATGGCTATAGCACACACAGCATGAGTATTACTGTAGCTAGCTCAATGCCATTAAAATGATACATCTGTGTATAACAGGTCTTTATATTCCTGGGTAAGATGCAAAGTTTGGACTATGACATACAGTTGCCTGGTGTTAGGATGAATCCATACTACTGGTATGGATATTGAAAGAAACGTTCCCTTTGGAATGGCATACAGAACCTTGCTGAACTGATCTGGTAAATCTAGAATCCAGTCATGAAGCCTTATTGGAGTAACAGTTTTCAGAATTCATGTCAGTGTTCTTTCTTTTAATAAGCAACAATATTTTTAAAACTTTAAAGTGATATATAAATATAATCATCTGCTTACTGAGAAGAGTCATGCACCTGCCTTCTTCAGCTTGTGATTGTACATGGCAGGATAAACAATGAGCACACACTCCCATTTTCCTTCTACAGATGTTCTATTACCCTCTGGAGTTTACTAATCCTCTCTGTAGGAATTTCCATAGAATTTCAATAAAAACATCTTAAAACATTGAAAGGATATAATGTTCTGCAAGCTGCTATGATGTGCTGTAGTGAGTTTTAGACTAAGACCAATACTTTTAGGTAATTAGCCAGATTTAATAAACCCTACACGATCCATTTACAGTGTGTGCATCACAGATAGACCATTGTTTTGGATTCAGTAAGCGGCTCTACATGGTGTGTAGGGCCATGAAAATTAGGTAAACACACTGGCATGATAATTACAGCATGAGCAGCTGAATTGTAATTAACCAATCCAAGATGGAGGAGCTATTCAACAAACTATAAATCAACCATGTAGACTCAGTGCTAGTTTTCCCTGCAAATTCAAAAACCTATTGGAATACAAGCATGGAAAGGAGTCTACAGAGAAACAATTTTAAGAGCTGCTGCTGCCTTAATTCTTCTGTATGTGCAATAGACTGAAGCCTATGCTGGTGCTGCTGCTGCTAATAGACCACAACCAAGAAGGAGACAAGTTTTCAAGCCCCATTTAACTTATCAAAGTCTTCTTCTTCTTCCGGCTGCTCCTGTTAGGGGTTCCCACAGCGGATCATCTGTTTCCATTTCTTCCTGTCCTCTGCATCTTGCTCTGTCACACCAGCCACCTGCATGTCCTCTCTCACCACATTCATAAACCTTATCTTAGGCCTTCCTCTTTTCCTGTTACCTGGCAGCTTCATCCTTAGCATCTCTTTTCCAATATACTCTGCATCCCTCCTCAGCACATGTCCAAACCAATGTAATCTTGCCTCGCTGACTTTGTCTCCAAACTTTCCAACCTGGGCTGATCCTCTAATATACTTATTCCTAATCCTGTCCACCCTCGTCACACCCAGTCAAATCTTAGCATCTTTAACTCTGCCACGTCCAACTCTGACTCCTGCCTTTTTGTCAATGCCACTGTCTCCTACCCATATAACATAGCTGGTCCAACTACCCTCTTGTAGACATTCCCTTTCACTCTTACTGGTACTCGTCTGTCACAAATCACTCCTGACACTCTTCTCCATCCACTCCATCCTGCCTGTACTCTCTTCTTCACCTCTCTTCCACACTCATCATTACTCTGAACTGTTGATCCCAAGTATTAAAAGTCATCCACCTTTGCCACCTCTACTCCCTGCAGCCTCACCATTCCTCTATCCTCGCTCTCATTCACACACATATTTTATGTTTTAGTCCTGCTGACCTTCCTTCCTCTTCTCTCTAGAGCATATCTCTACCTCTCCAGGGTTTCCTCCACCTGTTCCCTACTCTCACTACAGATCACAATGTCATCTGCAAACATCATAGTCCACGGGGACTCCTGTCTGATCTCATCTGTCAGGATATGACCGGCTTTCAAGAACTACACAAAACCAAAGTCAATACAGAACAGAACGTAATACTAGTTGATTAATCAACTAGTATTACGTTCTGTTCTGTATTGACTTTGGTTTTGTGTAGTTCTTGAAAGCCGGTCATATCCTTCTGCTACCTGTTTGGTCTTCAGTTTGATCTTGTCTGTCAACCTGTCCATCACCATGGCAAATAAGAAAGGGCTCAGAGCTGATCCTTGATGTCATCCCACCTCCACCTTAAATGCATCCGACACTCCCACCACAGACCTCACCGCTGTCACACCACCCTCGTACATATCCTGTACCACTCTTACATACTTCTCTAACACTCCCAACTTCCTCATGCAATACCACAACTCCTCTCTAGGCACCCTGTCATATGCTTTCTCTAAGTCCACAAAGAAACAATGCAACTCCTTCTGACCTTCTCTGTACTTCTCTGTCAACACTCTCAGAGCAAACATCGCATCTGTAGTGCTATTTCCTGTCATGAAACCATACTGCTGATCACTAATCATCGCCTCCTTTCTTAACCTAGCTTCCACTACTCTTTCCCATAACTTCATGTTGTGACTGATCAATTTAATCCCTCTGTAGTTACTACAGTTCTGCACATCACCCTTATTCTTAAAAATCGGTAATAAAACACTTTTTCTCCATTCCTCAGGCATCCTCTCACTTTCCAAGATGTCCTTAAACAATCTAGTTAAAAACTCCACTGCCATTTCACCTAAACACCTCCATGCTTCTACAGGTATGTCATCTGGACCAACAGCCTTTCCATTCTTCATCCACTTCATAGCTATCCTTACTTCCTCCTTGCTAATCCACTGCACTTCATGATTCACTATCCACACATCATCCAACCTTTTCTCCCTCTCATTCTCTTCATTCATCAGCCCCTCAAAGTACACTTTCCATCTGCTCAACACACTCTCCTTGTCTGTGAGCACGTTTCCCTCATTATCCTTTATCACCCTTACATGCTGTACATCTTTACTAGCTCGGTCCTTCTGTCTAGCCAATCTGTACATGTCCTTTTCTCCATCCTTAGTGTCAAACCTTTCATAGAACTCTTCATTCTCCTTAATCCTTAGCCTTCACCACCTCTCTCTCTGCCATGCACCTCATCTCCTTATACTCCTGTCTACTTTCTTCATCTCTCTGACATTCCCACTTCTTCTTCGCCAACCTCTTTCTCTGTATACTCTCCTGTACTTCCTCATTCCACCACCAGGTCTCCTTGTCCTCCTTCCTCTTTCCAGATGTCACACCAAGCACCTTTCTAGCCATCTCCCTTACTAGCTCTTCTGTAGTTACCCAGCTATTTGGTAACTCTTCACTGCCACCCACTGCCTGTCTTAACTCTTCCATGAACTCCACCTCACAATTACCCTTTTTCAGTTTCCACCATTTGATCCTTGGTGCTACCCTCACACTCCTCCTCCTCTTCTTGATCACCAATGTCATCCTACAAACCATCATCCTATGCTGACTAACTACACTTTCCCCTGCCACCACCTTACAGTCTCCAATCTCCTTAAGACTGGCCCTTCTACATAAGATATAATCCATCTGTGTGCATCTCCCTCCACTCTTCTATGTCACCCTATGCTCCTCCCTCTTGTTAAAATACGTATTAACCAAAGCCATGTCCATCCTTTTCACAAATTCCACTACCATCTGACCCTCTGCATTCCTTTGCTTAACACCATACCTCGCCATCACTTCCTCATCCCATCTGTTCCCTTCATCAACATGCCCATTGAAATCTTCTCCAATCACCACTCTCTCACCCTTGGGTACAGTCATCACCACTTTATCCAACTCACTCCAAAATTTTTCTTTCCCATCCATCGCACACCCAACTTGTGGAGCATATGCACTAACAACATTCAAAATTACACCATCAAATTCCAGCTTCATAAACATCACTCTATCTGACACTCTTTTCATCTCCAAAACACTCCTAGCATACTGTTCTTTCAGAATAACCCCTACGACATTTCTCCTCCCATCCACACCATGATAAAACAGTTTGAACCCACCTTGCTCTGCTTCTATCTGGTCTCTTGCACACACAATATACAAACCTTCCTTCTGTCCATCATATCAGCTAGCTCTTTCCCTATACCAGTCATACTCCCAACATTCAAAGTTCCGAACCTCACTACCACAGTCCTAGCCTTTACCTGCCTTCTGGCATGCCTTTGCCCTCTTCTCCTCCTTTGACCAGCAGTAGCCCAATTTCCACCAGCACCCTGTTGGCCAGCAGTACTGGTGGTGGTTGTTGTTAACCCGAGCCTTGACTGATCTGGTATGTGCTGTTGTCCGCATGTATGATTTGGCAAAATTTTATGGCGGATGCTCTTCCTGACTCAACCCTCCCCATTTATCCGGGCTTGGTACCGGCACAAATAAATGCAATGGCTTGTGCATCCCCAGTGGCACAGTCTTCATGATGTGGAAATTGTAGAGCACTACAGGGTGGATAGAGATACACTACAGGAATTCTGCAACCTCTGTCATCCTCAACTCAGAGCCAAGGCAAACCAAAGGAACCCATACCAGTAGAGACAAAGGCATGTGTAGCATTTAGAATTTTAACTACAGGAACCTTTCAGAGACAAACAGGGGACATGCTGGGGATGTCACAGGCATCAGCATCCAGGATCCTTCATCGGTTCCTGAATGCTATGCTCCAACATGCCAGCGACCACATATATTTCCCCTTACTCCTGAGGACAGGGCCAAAAATATGCAGGAGTTCTACAATGTAACACACTATCTTAAAGTACTGGGTGCCATAGATTGTACACATATAGAAAATAAGGCACCAGATCTACAGGCTTCCACTGTACTAACTGCCAAGTCATGTGTAATGCCAAGGGAATCATCTTGAACATATGTACTGGCTACGGCCACCTGAGCTTAAGACAAAATGGTATATATCCCTAAATCCAGAATACAGAAAACAAGGATATGGCACAGTTATCATCACTAACACAGGGTGTTTTTTTTGTGTGTGTGTGTGTGTGTGTGTGTGTGTGTGTGTGTGTGTGTGTGTTTGTGGTTTAGGAAGCCTAGGCTGATAAAAAGGTTGGTGAGTGTGTGTGAGTAAGAAAGAGAAGAAGTTAGACATTTGGATAAATTAACAAATGGCCAGTGAGACAAAATGAGATTTAAAATTCACGGCTGAACCATGCAACTGTTGTATGTATGTCAGTATGGGTCCTCCAGATGAAATTGGTGTGTGAGCATGAACACAGTCAAGCTCTGTGCTAGCTTTACATCTTGGTATGTTGGACAGGAGTGAGTTGTGCATGGTAGAGGTGGCAGTTCATTGTTGTCATATCTGACCATGAGAAGTGGCTCTGCCAGGAGTTACACTTGCACGTCTACACCCATGGTTAGATGCAGATGCACTGCTGCTACCTGAACATAACTGATGTCTGCCGGATGAGCTCCCCTCACAAGGACACAGAGGACCATGACCCCATGGCCTGAGACATCTGGGTGTGGACACCTCAATCACTAATGGAGCAGTGGAAGTAGTGCCACTATGACAGTGTGATCAGGCTTGGCCACATTGGCTAACAGCAGATGATGTCGCTGACCTACACCCACAAATATGCCACCCTCCTCCCAGCAGACGGTCCATCACAGACATCACCCTTTCCAGCATGTCATTCATCTGATCCATTAATCGGCAAGATGTTGGAGGCAGTCACACATGTCAGCCTGTGTCAAATGTACAACCCTAAACATTTCACTGGAGGACCATTAAGAATGTGCCTGTGCCTCCATGGTGGCCCAAAACATACACTGAGAGGCACAGGAAGACACACCTGGATCAGGTGTAGGATGAAAAACAGGCCTCCTCCCTGTAGCTCTAACAACCCTCCTACATGGCACCTCACCCACACTTTGGCTATGGCCAGAGTCAACACGCACTGAAGATGCACTAACCACACTTCCCTGATAGAGTGTCTCACCCTTCATCTGTCCAATATCTGAGGGCTCACTGGAATGCTTTGGCATAGACCTACTGACTGTGTCCAATGGAATTACAAGAGATGGATGAATGTCAACCCCAGTGTTATATTCAACCTGTGTACCTCTGACTGTGCCTCTGTATGGCCACCATCAACATCAGAGTCTGCCGAAACTCTGACATCAGGTGGTAAGAGTCCTACACTTCCACTTTCATGATCACCTATGATAATAAGCAGCAAACACAGGAAAAAAAATAATGGCTACACTACTATAGCCAAATGTATACTAACACACCAAATATGGTGCCACTACTACAGACAGTACGGCAATGTAGATAACTGCCCTGACACCCACGACACATGTGGGCAAAATATATAAATTCTTGAAACTGCTCATCATTACTGATAACAAAGATATCTGGCTTACCATGTGCAGCTGATGCTATGCTTCCCATAGATAATGGACCTAGTAGAAGTTAAGCAAAAGGTAAGGACAACATCATCACAATTAACACTAATATTGGCAGTTAATTTTCTTTCCCTTTATATGTCCATTAATGGCACTTTTAACAAGAATTGGATGACAAATCCAACCTAAGCCCATGCGTATTTAATTAGAATGTGTTGTTAACTGTAGCAATCTATAACTCCCCCCCAACAAATTTATTGTTGAACAGAACTTACATATTGTTGTCAATATTTTACTATACAAGAGTATTTAGCAATTGAGACACATAAGCCTACCAGGAAGCTCTTCCTGAGGCATACTTGTTCTCCCTGAAACAGCAGCACCAATGTCAAGGACATGTTGTTTTGTTCTTTCCTGCGAGCAGTCTGGATCCCCGACAGTGGACTGGAATTCTGCATTTGCTGTTAGTGGTGGCTCTGTAGCAGGTTCCCCCCTTTACACATCCCATCATGGACCACTGCAGCATCTCTTCTCCAAGCAGATGAAATCACATCAGTAGCCCTATAATGTATCTGATCATATGTCCTGCTGTGGCTGCCTACTGCATTCACATCAGCAACTATCTTCTGCTAAATCTGCATTTTGCCTGACATATTTCCATGTCCCCTCTCAAGCAGAAAGGAACGATGTTGCCTAAAAGCTTCACAATGACCTGATTCTCACGATCACTGAAGGGTGTTTTTTGTGGATTGGGATGCCTGGGTGCCATTGTCCTAGGTGACATAAACACAGCAGAAGGATAATACTCATTAGTATCACATAACTAAAAGTCCTGTTACTAGATAATACATAAAAGGTAGCATTTCACTATTACCCACTAGAGAAACATAAAACAGTCAAGATATTGAAATATAAAAGAAGGAACTGTGTGGTTGCAGCATATTTCATTCACACACAAACCAAGATTAAATGCAAAATAAGGAGAGTAACAATAGCAACATATCCTTTTTTGTGCCAAAACAGAAATGCAACTTTGCTCCGTCACCCCAAAAAGAACAGGCAAATGACACAAATGAACTGTCCCTAAAATGTCTACAAATTTAACACAGAACATTCCATTTTAAGATACTGCCAGTCATGTGTACCTGTGGCCAGCACTCCCCTAGAGGTATATATGGTCCATGCTAAAAGGCTAACACCCCTGTGTCATTGACAATATAAGGCAGTTACCATTTCATGGAAATAACAGTAGAGGACTGTACACAGAAAATCAGTTGTAACACTAGCAGTCATGATGACAGTTAAGACTGTACATCTGAGACAGTGAAATGACCTGACAAACATTCCCATTCCATCAGTACACTTTTAAGAGATGCATACAGATAAAAGTAGCATTTGCTACTGCAAATATATATTAACATATTTTTCTTAATGACATTTCAGTGTATCTAATATATAGCTGAAAATGCAAGCATACCTTCTCAAGGTCAATAGTCTTCTGTGCAGATATATGCCAAAGTACTATCCTCTTCTGTGTTATCCACATAAACAAGTCTCCTCACCTACAGGTTCCCAAATTACACAGTCCCCTTTCTATGGTGTAGATTCAGGGTTGTGAGCATGGTGAAGATCCAAATGAGGTGTGAAGTCATTAGAATTGCTGAATCCCAATTACTTAGCTCCATGTAAACATAGTGCAGGCACTCCATCAGTGTTTCTTGTTAAGGGATTGCAACTGTGAAGGATTACTGGTAGGGAGAAAGAAAACACAACAGCAATTCAGACTACCCTACCTCCAGTGGGTGTGTCAGCAAGGTTATAGAATCATAGGAAGTTACTAGATTAATGGCCCTAGGGCCCTTACAAGCCTAACCAAGTTCTAAACTTATTTCCATGAGCAGCACTTATTGCCTTTGTCCAAGAAGACACAGGTGGAACCCCAAGGGTAAATTTACGGTTACCCATCTAATCGTCTGGACTGCGTCTGAAGAGGGCCAATGAGGTGCTCTGACATGAAGTGAGAGTCTGTTCCAAATGTCTGATAACCTCTGAGAGACAAATCTGTCCCTCCAGAAGGTTCTATTAATGTCACATACTAGGTTAAGGTCTTTAGAGTGAGTAACCCATGTACCATTTGACTTGCGGATATGCAGCATTTCCAATAAAGCAGGGTTAGAGATTGCCTTATATGCAAAGCTGAGATCACCTCTGAGTAGTCAGTATGAAACAGAATAAAGTCACAGTGATTTCAGATGATCCACATAGGACAGATTTTGAACACCTTGAATTTTCCTTGTGAGGAACCTTTGTGGTCTCTCCAATTGCTGCAGGTGCTTGGAAAGGTACATACCAAATGGGGCATTGTACCCAATTATTGGCCTGATGTGGGAAGAGCACAGGGAGGTTATACATTCTTTTTTTCTGGAGATAATGTCCTTACTTATGAGATGAGCAATATAGAATGCACTTCTTACCACTGTGGAGGCATGGTGATCAAAGGTAATGTTGCTGTCAACCTGTGAGCCCAGGTCTCTCACCACTGAGTGTGTACTTAGGGTGTTGCTATTGCTGTGGTAGTTAGCAGAAACATCGCTCTTACTGAAAGTGTTGATAATACATTTTTTGCATTGAGTTTAAGGCCATGACTTTGGCATCAATCATTTGTTTGTGTAAGATCCTGTTGTAGGATGTTGACATCATTTAGAGATTCTATGATCGCTCCCAGTTTGCAGTCATCAGCAAAGTTTTCAGCCACAGACCTTTACCCCAGGATTCAATACACATTTTTTTCCATGCAAGAATAGTGTAGCCATTCCTGCATGGAATATGGACACTAAGCGACCCAATAAGCAAGCCTGGGGACGTGCACGATCCTGCTAACACTATTCTGCCATTGACATGACTGGATTATGCTAATGACCTAATTTGCTGTTGAAAACCATGCAAATGAGGTAAATTAGCAATCCAGTAAGCAGGCAGGCATCCGTGGCAGAATAGTGTAACATGCAGCAATATATTCGGCTACTAGCTACTAGCACACAGTACACTGCCTATACATGGTAAGTTACAGGTAATGTGATGTGTGTGTCATCCATTTTACTGTATGTGCAAGTCAGAGAGAGGTGTCAGTCCCTGGGTCCCTACAGTGTCAGTGTGTATGCTATGCATTGCCTCTTTGCCAAGGTCCTGGCATACTGGGCATGCCTCCATCTGCTTACAGGCTCAGGCTCAGGGGCTTCCTCCTCTGAGTCCCTCTGTGCCTGTGGGAACCTTGGCAATGGTGGGGGGCTGTGTGGCCCTTCCCCATGCTGTTCCTGCTGCAGCTGTTTCAGCAGGATCATATTGTGCAGCATGATACATACTATGAACATATGTGCATATGTGGATGGAGAGTACTGCAAGGCTCCACCAGATATGTCAAGGCAGTGGAACTGTGACTTGAGCATCCCAAACACATGCTCTATAATGATTCTGGTTTGTGCGGTTGCCTCATTATGGTGTTCTTGAATGGATGTGTGTGCATTTCTGATGGGTATCATCATCCATGGCTCCATATGATAAATATCTGTGTATTGTGCAAATGCTTTTGCATACACACAGCTATGTAAACCTAACTGTCCCCACACACACCCATCAGACAGGATTACCCACAGGCAGCTGTAGGTGGCACATATGTGGTATATCTGCATCTGTTGCATGTGATACTCACACATATATATGGGCAACATATTACAATCTGTCAAGCATACACACACATAGACATAGGGAAGAGAGGAAAAGACAGTGATAGAGTGAAGCGCACAAGGAGACACACACACAGAGTGAGTCATACACAGGGATACCTTGAATGGCATAAAGTAATGTTCTGCTGCAGACAGTTGCATACCAGTTGTAACCACTGGCATGTGCTAGCATGAAGATGAGATTCATTGTCTGATGGTACTGAGGTGGGGGTTGGAATATCAGATCACCTACCTTTGTGTGTGTGTGTGTGTGTGTGTGTGTGTGTGTGTGTGTGTGTGTGTGTGTGTGTGTGTGTGTGTGTGTGTGTGTCTGTGTGTGTGTGTGTCTGTAGGTCTAAGTATTATGTTGCCTTACTTATCCAATACACTTCCCATTGCCCTACTTTACAAGATCTGCTAATGTCATTCACCTTAGAAGTACCTTTGGACTGGCTTCAGTCCTATAAGCTCTATAGCACATGTGATAACTGTGTAACACTATCACACAAATAACTAGATAGGTCCCAGCATATGTAACAGTAGTTGTGTGTGTGTGTGTGTGTGTGTGTGTGTGTGTGTGTGTGTGTGTGTGTGTGTGTGTAGGAATAATTGTTTTAGTCCATTCCCACCCAGTACACCTCCCATTGCCCTACTTCACAAGATCTGCTGATGTCATTCATTGCAGAAGTACTCCTGGCCTGACCTCTGCCCTATAAGTTCTTTGGTGTATGTGATAACTGCATAACACGATAGTACAAATAATTATTTAGGTAGGGGTTCTAATCTCAGTCCTGGCAAATGTAAATGTTTGTGTGTGTGTGTGTGTGTGTGTGTGTGTGTGTGTGTGTGTGTGTGTGTGTGTGTGTCTGTAGGTTAAAGATTTTGAGCCTGTTCACACCCAGCACACTTTACATTGGCCTACTTTAGCAATCCTGGTAATGTCAGTCACCTTAGATGTACTTCTGGGCAGCCTACCACCCTACAAGCTCTGTGGCATGTGCAATAATTGCGTAACACTATCGTACAAATAACTAGTTAGGTAGAGTTTCTAATCTCAGTCCTGGCAAATGTGTTTGTGTGTGAAAACTGTATCCTGTGTATGTGTTAGAGTGAAAACTATATCCACTGTGGGGTGGATTTTACATTTTTAGGTCATGGTACTACCAGTGCACATCCCAAGGTCCACTTTTCCAAAGCCTGCTGTCTTCATCAACCATAGAGGTATCTGTAGACACTCTTCAGCCCAATAAACCCCATGCCATGTGCAGAAACTATGTAACATTATGGACTGACTAACAAGATAGGCAGGGCTCCTATTCTCAGTCCTGGGCAAACGTGTGTATGAGTGTATTTGTGTGTGTAAGTGTGTATAACTGTAGGCTCAAGTATTTTTGGTCCATTCTCACCCAGTAAATCACCCATTGCCATACTTTTCAAGGCCTGGTGATGTTGTTCACCTTGGAATTACCTTGGGACACTCTTCACCCTGTAAGCTTTATGGCACATGCAATAAATGCATAACACTGTAGTAGCAGTAATTAGATAGGTAGGGGTTCTAATCTCAGTCATGGCAAATGTGTGCATGTGTGAGACCTGTATTGTGCGTGTGTGTGTGTGTGTGTGTGTGTGTGTGTGTGTGTGTGTGTGTGTGTGTGTGTGTGTCTGTGTGTGTATGTGTGTGTGAGAGAGAGAGAGCTATATCCATTGGGTGGCCGTAGTTTACAATTTTAGGCCATGGCACTCCCAATATACATCCCAAGGTCCACTTTACAAAGGCTGCTGTTCACATCCATCATAGAGGTATTTGTGGACACTTTTCAGCCCTTTAAGCACCGTACCCCATGCAACAGCTATGTAACAGTATTGCATGAATAACATGATAGGCAGTGATCCTAATGTCAGTACTGGAAATTGTGTGTGCATTGGTGTGTATAGCAGTGTTTGTGAGTGTGTAGAGTTGTAGGTGACAGTCTAATGAGTCCTACCACACCCAGTACACCCCTGTTGCCATACCTCACAAGGGCATGTGATGTTATTCACTTTACAGGTACCTTGGAACAGTCCCCACACTATTAGTTCTGTGCCACCTGCCATAACCATATAATGCTGTAGTACCACTAACTAGATGGGTAGGGTTTCCAAACCCAAAACTAGTAACTGTGGTCCTGTGTGAGTGTGTATGTGTGTGTGTGTGTGTGTGTGTGTGTGTGTGTATGTGTGTTGTGTGTGTGTGTGTTTGTGTGAGTGACTGTTGATGTGGTAACAGTATTCTCTGTGTGTTTGGCCAACACAATATCCTCTGGGGGTGTGGGTGTTACCAATCTGAGGTGTGTGCCACCCACTACATTTACCATGGTCCACTTTACAAGGGCTGCTGATGTCAACCATCATAGACTTACCTGTATACACCCCTCAGCCTAATAAGTTCTGTGGCACATGCAATAATTGTTACACAGACCTAGTAAATGTGTACATATACAGCTGTACCACAGCTCTGGAATGATCAATGTGTTACCACTCTACCAGACCCCTCTTTGGCAATGTCTGCAGGGCCACATCCTGTTGATGCACAGACACCCAGAACACAAACAGAATACAGCATGTGATACTACATTCAGTCAGCTTTACTAACACTAATAATGCATCATGGCTGAAAAGGTACACACACTCTCATTACAAATGCCACCTGACAGCATTTTACACAGCATTACATAGCTAAACTGTACTTAATTCACCCTGTGTGTGTCAAAATGTATTTATTTATTTATTTTACATTTATTTTACATTTGTTGACCGGGCTAGTCTGGCTGGATACATGTCCATTTTCAGCAGAGGCCCAAGGTGAAAAGCTCCACTATATACTAGTAAATAAAACAGCACATTAAGAGACTAAAATGTAAGTAACTACAGAACTATTCCAGCAATTTAACAGAACAGTAGCAATTTAAATACAATGAGGATCCCTAATCCCATACTCTTTACAGTAGCAGGAATTGTAATGAAAAAAAAATAAACAGACACTAGAGTCTATACAATATTCACAATATTAACAGATATAATAAACATTTTGTGCCAGAGCAAATAGTTTTAAGACCCAGACTTGTACAGTAGGAATCAAAATACAAGGTTTAAATAGAAGGTGAGATAACAGGTTACAGTAATATATCTAGTGTAAATGAGAAAGTGACATCATAGGAATAGTAATATCCATATGGATACCAGGAGAGCTGCAGAGGAGGAGTAGTAATAATGAGAGAGACAAGTAGAAAAGATGGATGTATAGCAACAGGCAAAGAAGGGAACTATAATGGAAGTTGGATGCTGGGGTCAAACAGGATTTGAGCAAGGGCAAAGCCAGTGAGATTTGAAATAGTTCTTTAATTGTTTCTTAAAAGGTTGTGATGAGACTAAAGTAGTCAGTTCAATGGGAAGTTTATTCCAGTACAAGCCAATATTTGTGAACAAGGAGTCACCAGATTTATTTTGTGATTTGAGAGTAGCTACTAGCAGTTTGTTAGCTGAGTGAAGGGAAGTAAGATTCCTGTAAGGAGCAACAAGGTTTTAAGTATGGGTGTATTAGTAGGGTAATAGAGAATTTTATGGGTGATAACTAATTGATGTAGAAGAATAAGATTTTGAAGTTCAAGCCAGCCAAGTTTTTTGAGATCAACACAATGATGGGTACGAAATGGGTAGCCTGTGGTAAACCTGGCAATGCTATGGTAGGATGTGGCTAGTTTCTGAATGTTAGATTTTGATAGGTTGATAAAAGATGGAGAGGCATACAATAATGTAGAGATGAGATGAGTTTGGGCTAGAGACACCCTGGTAGTTGCTGAAAGAAAGGGTTTAAGTCTGTAGAGGGCACCTATCTTTTTATTAACAGCTTTGATGGTTAGGTTGATGTGGGAATCAAAGTTTAGTTGATTATCTATTGTAAACCCTAGTAGTTTAGTGGAACAATCAGGTGTTATGATAGTGCCATTGTCAGAGACAACAGAAAAGGAGAGAGGGGCAGACTTAAGGGTTGGAGAAAAAAGTAGTAATTTGTTTTTTTTTGGGATTAAGGTGTAGACAGATATGTTGGAACCAGTTTTCTGCTGCTGTAAAGACTTTTTGGGTGGAAGAATGAAGTTCAGCCGGAGATACAGCAGTACAGATGAGTGTTGAATCGTCTGCATACTGAATGCATGTGGATGTTGGGAGGGAAGTAGACAGGTTATTTATAAAAATGGAGAAGAGAAGGGGACCTAAGATGGATCCTTGGTGGACCCCGATGGTGACTGGGAGCTGAGAGGATAAATGGCTGTCCCAAAGGCCTGCTTGTCTTCTATCTTTCAAATAGGAGTTAAACCAGCGCAATGCCAAAGAGTCAAGAGAAAGAGATTTCAAAGTGTCTAGCAGAAGGTGATGGTTCACCATATCAAAGGCTTTAGAGAGGTCGAGAAATAAAGCAGAGGAGAATAGGTTGTTATTGCGATTTTTGTTGATGGAATCTGTAAAGGAGAGAAGAGCAGTGGAATTTCTATGGAAAGGTCTAAAACCATGTTGGGAGTCTGCAAGTAAGTTATTATGTAGAAGATGATTCAAAAGTTGATGGTGTATACAACGTTCCATAATTTTAGTTAGTGGTGATAGTAAGGCTATAGGACAGAAGTTAGAAAGTTTGTTAGTGTTTCCTCCTTTATGCAGTGGAATGATATGGGAGACTTTTCAGAGGGAAGGAATAGTAGATTCGGTTATAGTTCTGTTAATTTAGATGGAGATTGGGTATACTAGTACTGCTGCTGCTAGCTGCAGATATTCAGCTGGTAGTTGGTCAGCTGAAGGAGTACAAGGTTTAAGTTTTGAAAGTAGCTTGTGAATATAGGCTGTGGAGACTGTACTAAATTCTAGAGTGGGGTATTGTTATGAGGAGAGGTATTTTGAAGGGAAGTGGGGGGAACCATGGTGTTGGCTAGTGAGGTGACTGTTTCAGAGAAGAAGTTGTTGAATGTGATGGCTATTATATTAGGAGGGGTCTGAGCTAAGTTAGCTGGAGTAGGTGTTTTGGAATTCCCAGGATGGAGCAGTTTATTGATTCCTGACCAGAATTTTTTGGGGTTATGATTTTTATTTTGTTGATATTGGAGGTAGAAATTTGTTTATCCAGAAGGGTGAGTTTTTTTGTAGTATTTCTAAGTTATTTGAAGTTTTGATGGTCAGTTGGGTTTTTTGTAGTTTTCCATTTTGTCCATAGTTTGTTCCTTAATAACATTGTTTACTTGGTTTCTTTAGAAAGCCAAGGAGCTGCTTTGGATCCCATTCTAATTAAGCGAGAGGGGGCATGACGATCTAGAATTTGGAGGAATGTGTTGTTGAAATGGGTAACTGCCTCATCAAGTGGAAGGTGTTTCAGGGCTGACCAGTTGCATCCTTTGAGCTCATCAAGGAAGTCTTGAAGGATGAAGTTCTTTTTGTTACGAATGGTACGATAGCTAGCCTGTTTGTGGTTACTATTTTTTTGTTTAGTGATATAGGTGAGAAGATGGTCACTGATATTGTCAGGGAGTGTTCCAGTTTTATATGATAGGGGATTATTGTTGACCAATATCCAGTCCAAGATGGTCTGTTTATTGGTAGATTTGTGAATCCTAGTTGGGGAGTTTATGGTTTGTTGGAAAGTAAAGAGGTTGAGGTGAAAGGTGGGTTTGGGGGATATGCAGGAGTTCCAATCAATATTGAAGTCCCCTAAGATTATGGTTTCCTGAGGAAAGGTAGATGAGAGCCAGCTAAGGATGTTTTCAAGTGTATTTAAGTTATTACCAGGAGGGATATAGGAACATATTATGTATATGGCTTTGTTTTTATTTACTTGGAATTTGCTGCAGAGTATTTCAGCATTGGCAGGGGAAGGAGGTAAGGAGTCAATTAAGACCACCTGCAGTTCAGATTTATAAAGTAAAGCAACTCCCCCACCCTTTTTGTTTAGACGATCCTGCCTTAAAATGCTGTAGCCAGGAGGAGTAATTTCATTGTCCTTGGTACCTGGTTTGAGCCAGGTTTCAGTAAGACAGAGGATATCAAATGAGTAGAGGTCGATTAAGGCATGGAGCTGTGTGATTTTATTGTTAATGCTACGAATATTTAGGTGTGCTATTGAAAGGGAGTTAGAAGAGAAAGGTGACCTTAAATTGTTAGTAGTTTGGTCCGAGATGGTGTGGATAAGGGAATTCTGAGGGCCAGGGTTGGGGTGAATGTCCCCATGTACCAGTAAGAGTGTTTGTGGGAATGGAAGTATTTTTGAGATTTTAGAGGGTATTAGGTAGAGCTTTTTAGCTGTGTGATACCTGTTGTGGAGTACTCTGTGATAGTGAGGGGGAAGATAAGGGCAGGATGACAGGAGGTTAAGATAGGTTTGTTTAGCTAGAGGAAGGACAGAGTTTGTTTGTTTAGCTTTACTAGGAGATCTTCTAAGGGTATGGTTTTCATAGGAAGTAAGGGTATAGTATATAAGAAGGATATTCAGGAGTAGCAATAAGTAAAGTCGCTTAAAAGTCAGGGTCATATTGGGTTTGGTCATTTTAGCAAGGTTGATAATTAATAGTACTAGGATGGTGGCAAGTGGGGTGTGGCAGTAAGACAGCAGTGGAGTGCTGGAATGTGTGAACAAGGCAGGAAATATGATAGGAGCTGAATAAGTTGGGGTGTGGCTGAGCAAGTATAAGGTTAAGGGCACTGGGAGTGGGTGGGAATTGGTGGTAGGGTAGGGGAGCGGACTGAGCCCGCAGAGCCAGAGAGGGGACCAAGCCAGGAAAACAATCAGTGAAAAGTGGAAGAAGCACTGGGTAAGAGTACAAGGTAAGAGTGGACTATGAGGTAAGATACAAAGAGGGAATATAGGTTGATTGGGAGGGATAAAATAATTATTTGGAAGCTATGTGAGGCAGTAATATTGGGTGCAGTAGAAAAATAAATAAAAGGTTGTGACCAAAAAATAACAAGGAAAAAAAACTCTAGTGTGAGGTCAGGGAGTATAGTTTTCCAATGAATAGAGTGCCACCTAGTGGCCATATGCAGAAATAACAGGAGACAGAGCAAGCAAAAGGACTCTCTAGTGGAATATAGGCAAGGTAGAGGAGAGAGTTATTCTAAAGGACAAAACGAGGTAGAAAAAGGGTAGTTAAAGGTCACTTAACTGCTATGGGAGGGAAAGGGGGTAGGCTGCTGGTTAACCTGGGAGGGAAGTCAAATAACCTGGATTATTAAAAGTTTAAAAAATACACTAGCAGGACATACTTTCACAAAGGTCTATTCAGGGGAGAAATTCTTAGTGGGCAGGACGAGAAAAATCCTATTCAGGACTCTGTTCCTTGACTTGGATTCCAACGGGGCCTCTTTAGAATGGATAAAGGTGGGAAAATCAGGTACACTGTGCTGGTAAAATATAAGGAAGAGAGAGAGAAGAAAAAAAAAAGTAAGTTCAACAGACAAAGTGTGTAGATAAGAAGCAACCAAGTATAATACTTTATATTCTAACTCTAAGACAGAAACAGATGACTGACCCCTTACCACAGTGTAGAGCAGGCACACAGGAGAAAGATTCATACAGAGCAGCAACATACAATCAGATACAATTAGTTACACTGAAGTCTGTTTAGGTGCATAATAAGTGAGCAGATGATTTACTCTGTTAAGCTATTTGATCCTGTAGGCAATAAGCTTCGTAGCAGGAATACCTAGACTATGCAGTTACAGCAAAAATAATCAAATAAGCAATAATCCAACAGGATACAGTACATGTGACCACTCACATTAAAACAGCAGGATTGGAACTAATGATCCATGACATAGCCTATCGCCTTAATGTAATTATGTTAGAAAAAATGAAGGCTTTAGATCCAGGTAGTAACAACATGAAATAAAAATGCATTAACCTGAGACTGTGATATGTAGGACACAAGCCAGCAAAGGAGGGTTAAGTTCAAGAGCAGTATCAAAAAGACTGGCTGTCAGTAGTTGATTTCAATGCTATCAATGCAGTAGATAATTTAAGATAGATTCAGAGACTAGTAGAATTCACTAACACTATCACATCATAATATCAAGCCGCTAACACATACACAGAAACATATTAGCATGTCCCTACATTGGTGGTAAGGATGACAGGGATGTGGCACAGGTATCATATGCACAGGGTGTTGTGTGGGTTTGCCAGAGACCTAGGCTGTGTCATACGGTTGACATCATGTGTGTGTATTTGGAGGGGTATTCTATGAATGGGCCATGCAGAGGTGGTATGTGTGTGTCTGGAGGTGATGTGGATGTGTTTGCATGCAAACAATCATGCCATGTGGCTGCCCTACACAGGGATAGGTTGGACAGCTGTGGACATGGTGGGGTGTACAGTTCACCATCTCTGGCCATGGATACATGAACTGGTCCTGCCAGGGGTCTCACTGGCACCACCAGGCCCAAGACCAGATGCATTACTACTCCCCGATGGTGACTGCTGCCTGCTGGATCTGTGTCCCTGACGAGACTGGCCAGGACCACGTGCCCATGGCCTGCTCCTTTGTGGTGTGGACAGCATGCCCTTCAGTACTGGTGGTGGGACTGCCACTACTGTAGTGTGAAGGTACATGGCCACGTAGACTCAGCTGATGTTGGTGCTGACCTACATCCATGTGGCTGATGCCCATCTCCCACCACACACTGCACCACAGACATTCCATGGTTGAGGATTGCCAAGGTCTCACCTAATCATCTATTCATTACCTCTGTATTTTGACATGTGGCCTCAACAAAGTCACTTATGTCGTCACATAATCCAGAAAGAGTTGCTTTCAGAAACTGAGTATTTGTCTGGTGTTGCATTCACTACATGCCTGTGCTTCCATGACAGCCCAAAACATGCATCTGGTGACCACTGCTGTGGCATTTGCAACAGCAGCTCAATGGGCAGCAGTCCTCCTTCAAGCATCACAGGCCACTCACCTGTGTGGGACCTCGCCTGCACTCTGACTATGGCTAGTGTCTACACTCACACTTGCTATAATCACCACACTAGCCTGTTCCTTGACACCACCCCCCAACTGTCTATTTTCTGTGGCTGCTGGGGATGGTGTATGTGTGAGCATTGTGACTGTGTGCAGGGACATTATGGACGACTGTGGGATGCCAACTGATGGCACAGATTCATCCCCTGACAACCCCACCTGTGCCTCACTAGGACCACTATACTGGTCAGTGTCTGCAGGGACACTGACATCAGACTCTGAGTGGGAGGGACCACGGCCACCATGTCCACCTATGAGGGGAAGGCAACATATGTAAATTAATACCTGCACTATAAGGTTTGCTGGTACACACACACACACACACACACACACACACACACACACACACACACACACACACACACACACACACAGTGAGGTGGCACAAAGACATTAGACAGACATTACAATAGCCAGCTGGTGACATTCATGACACACAGTCAGACCACAACATACGCACTCTAGACAGACCCTGAAAATCATGCAGGGCAGCCTTTTCCACTTAATGTTACTACTAATATACACCTCGGGGATATGTGAGTAGTGTTAGCAGGTGATGGGCCTTCATCTAGCACACACTGCACCCATGTACATATTATTGCTGTTCAATTGCATAGCTCAGTGGCAACTCCTACAGAACATACCTCTCAACTGTACAGAGTTTTGCTGAATGTCTAGATGTGTGGCTCATATTTTTAGTCTGTTCTTCAGACACCTTTTGTCCTTGCCATATCAGTAGCATACTTTGGGGATTGCAGTCAGTAAATGCTATCATCCATTTGTGTTTCTGACTTCATATCCCTCAGAAAAGATATGTTACAACAAACTCTGTAACACCAGCAACTTTCTCAGTTTCAAACAGCAATATTTCATATATGCCTCTGTTTTTGGGCCTCTGTCCCCAATTATTTCAGGTTTGTCCAGATGCCATGCAGTAAGAGATTGATAGGTATGGTATATCATTATTTAGTGCCTTTATTCCTGATATTATCCCACTGATGTAGCAGAATGCCAGACATGTTATGAGGTAAAGGCCATATATATGATGAAAAAGCCTGGATATTCTGCGGAAATCTGTACAGTTGAGAGGTCTGTGTATGTCTAGCAATTGTTAACAGACTGTCAGAATTGTGTAGCAGTGTAGTGTGTAGATGTTAGTTGGGCTGTGTAGGGAGATGGGGTAGATGTAAGTGTCATGGCTCCTTTCCTGTGTGACTGTGCATGCTGATCCAGTTTCTGGTGGTCTACAGGCTGTATATGTTTGTTGGGGCAGACTGAGACATGTCCCGTACCACCTCAGGATTCCTACTACACTGTGAATTGGGGCACTGTATGTAGGAGTAGTGTGTGAGTGGCAAACAGGATATTTTTGTTCACACAGACATTATACTCTAGTGTTCATTTGGCTTTCCAGTATGTCACTGTGACTATGGTGAAATTGGTTGTGGGTATGCACTTTCACACAGGCGTCTGTTTTTCACTACTGTTACATCCCAGTAGTGCCTAATATATTTGCAATTGCATGTGTAATTCCCCATAGCTGATTTGGGGTAGTGTTGTGTCAGTCTGGCTGTAGTCTGGATGGTGCTTGGTGACATGCTTAGCAGTTCAGTGTGGTTTCCCTAATGTCATGTTATATCCAGATATTTGTAGGATGTCCAATTGAATGGCTCATATCTTTGGTCTGGTCCCCATAACTGTTGTGTATTTGTGACAAATCAGTGGGACGATGTGACGATTTAAGTCACTAACTAATGAGAAGCAAATGAGTCTTGGACTTGTGCTATTTCAGTCAATATATGTTAGAACAGACAGTGTTACTGCAGCAACTGTCTCAGCTTATCTACTCAAGTATTTCAGATATGTCCCTATGTACATGGCTTTTTCCACCCACTTTGTCAGGCTTGGTCTAAAGTTGGTGCATTAAGGGGTTCTGAGCATACCTGTGAACTGGCTGGATTGTTTCAGAATGTTGAGCTTATTGCTCATATTTTTGGTCTGTTCCACAAATTATTCGTATTTCTCTGGTAAATCACTGAGATGATCTGAGGATCCCTGTTAATAAATGATGACATACATTTCATTATCAGACCTCATATCCTTCTGAAAATGTATGCTGAAACAAAGCCTGTTACTCTTGCAACTGTCTATGTTTCTAATGACAATATTTAAAGTACATCCCTATGTTTGGCCCATTGTCACCCCATTTTGACAGCCTTTGCCTAGATATCTTGCACTAAGAAGTTGAGAGGTATGGTTCTTGACTGCACTACATGTTATGTGCATATATATATATATATATATATATATATATATATATATATATATATATGGGTCTACTACTAAACACCGACACGATTCCCGACACAAAACTCACCGGCGTAAATAACCGACAACACACAAACCCGACACAAACCCGACAATGCAAAACACCGAACACCATTACACCGACACACGGAATGTAAACAACACGCGACACTACATAGCATACACACTAGCCCTGACCCAAACCCTAACCCTAAGGTCCGACACTATCGCACACTTAACCTACCTGCACCCTAACCCTAACTCACTTAACCCACCCCTAGCCCAAGCTCCGACACTAACGCACACCTCACCTACCTGCACCCTAACCCTAACTCACTTAACCCACCTAGCCCAAGCTCCGACACTAACGCACACATCACCTACCTGCACCCTAACCCTAACTCACTTAACCCACCCCTAGCCCAAGCTCCGACACTAACGCACACATCACCTACCTGCACCCTAACCCTAACTCACTTAACCCGTCCCTAAACTACAGTCCCTCACTAGCACACACTTACCTTACCCGAACCATACCTCCGACACGAACACACACTCACCTTTCCCACAGCCTAACCCGACATCCCACAATCTCGAGCACTTACCTGACCGCTCCTAACTCCGTCACTATCGCACACTTACCGGGTCGTGATCGCACATTCCCTTGTCGGTCTTTGCCCGACATCCCACAATCTCGAGCACTTACCTGACCGCTCCTAACTCCGTCACTATCGCACACTTACCGGGTTGCGATCACACATTCCCTTGTTGGTCTTTCCGCTGTTGGCAAATCACCCTGTCGGTACACTTACCTGTCGGTCATCTGGCGTCGGTGAGTTTTCTGTCGGGGAATCGTCGTTTCGGTTGTTAGTAGTAGACCCATATATATATATTTTATATATATATATATATATATATATATATATATATATATATATATATATATATGGTTTACTATCATTTATTCGCAGTGAAGTCGGTCGACACCACTTCGTTTGAAAATCGGAATGTTGACCATAGGCAATGTCGAACACTGATATTGCCAAAATACACATCTGTCCCTATCTCGACCCATGTTAAAACCTGTCCCTAGGTAGCAGTCGACATGTATTTCGGCAATTCCGATGTTCGACATTGTGAATTTCATACAATCTCTGTCGACCATGTGAACAGTTGACCGAGTATATTTTGGGTAGATGATAGTAAACCTATCTATAGAGTCTTAATCTGGACACACATATTTGTAGTTAATTTTAACATCTTTACGTGTCACCACAAAGTAGAGTATTTCAGGCAAGCATTTATTTCATCCGCTGGTGTCGATCGTGGAGAACGAAGCAGATCTGAAGCTGCAGAACGCGATCGCCATGCTCGCAACCGTGCATCCTCAAGTCTGGCTGCATGTCGCTCTGCTGCTTCCTCGGCATATATATATATATATATATATATATATAAATAAAAAATGTAAATGTTCGTTTGTTCAAAATCTTAAATCTCCAAAAGTTCTTCACCGATTGCTTTGAAATTTTCACACAATGTTGCATTCGAATACGCGCGTGTTTTTATATACCTACTATTATATAGATGTCACATGTTGCATTCGAATACGCGCGTGTTTTTATATACCTATTATGGATTCTATATATTTGTATACAAATATGAAATTTTATATGTTTTTGTTAGAACTATCTTACTTCTTTTTCAGTGCAATCGATCTGCTTTAGTTCATCCAAATAATGCCTCGCAGAAGATCAAACTTGGGTCATCGTACTCGTGGAGAGGATGCAGTGAGACGAGTAATTGCAAATCAAACTGAGGAAGAACAGGCATCAGTGAATGAGTGAAACAGACAAAGAATGGCTCAAATACGTGCCGAGGAAGCAGCAGAGCGACATGCAGCCAGACTTGAGGATGCACGGTTGCGAGCATGGCGATCGCGTTCTGCAGCTTCAGATCTGCTTCGTTCTCCACGATCGACACCAGCGGATGAAATAAATGCTTGCCTGAAATACTCTACTTTGTGGTGACACATAAAGATGTTAAAATTAACTACAAATATGTGTGTCCAGCTGCAAAACAATCGATCAGCTGAGATATTCTTACATCAATTGATGGAAATTGGGAACGGAAAGGTGCCGGTTGATCTGACCCCAGGACGAATTTCATTGCCTCATAACTTCTGCAATTTAGTGACGTCAGAAGAAGAATTGGTTGAAAAAGTATTTCCCAATATTCAAACCAGTTATAAGAATCATGATTGGCTGACTGAACGAGCTATTCTTGTGGCC